>NC_134488.1:137007825-137307825 GCF_040206685.1 Ascaphus truei
GGAGATAACACACTGCTACGTTACAGTAACAGGACAGGGAGATAACACACTGCTACGTTACAGTAACAGTACAGGGAGATACACACTGCTACGTTACAGTAACAGTATCAGGGGAGATAACACACTGCTACGTTACAGTAACTAGTACAGGGAGATAACACACTGCTACGTTACAGTAACAGTATAGGGAGATAACACACTGCTACGTTACAGTAACAGTAATAGGGAGATAACACACTGCTACGTTACAGTAACAGTATAGGGAGATAACACACTGCTACGTTACAGTAACAGAGCAGGGAGATAACACACTGCTACGTTACAGTACAGTATAGGGAGATAACACACTGCTACGTTACAGTAACAGTATAGGGAGATAACACACTGCTACGTTACAGTAACAGTACTAGGGAGATAACACACTGCTACGTTACAGTAACAGTATAGGGAGATAACACACTGCTACGTTACAGTAACAGACAGTAACAGTATAGGGAGATAACACACTGCTACGTTACAGTAACAGGACAGGGAGGATAACACACTGCTACGTTACAGTAACAGGACAGGGAGATAACACACTGCTACGTTACAGTAACAGTACTAGGGAGATAACACACTGCTACGTTACAGTAACAGTATAGGGAGATAACACACTGCTACGTTACAGTAACAGTATAGGGAGATAACACAATGCTACGTTACAGTAACAGGACAGGGAGATAACACGCTGCTACGTTACAGTAACAGTATAGGGAGATAACACACTGCTACGTTACAGTAACAGGACAGGGAGATAACACACTGCTACGTTACAGTAACAGTATAGGGAGATAACACACTGCTACGTTACAGTAACAGTATAGGGAGATAACACACTGCTACGTTACAGTAACAGTATAGGGAGATAACACACTGCTACGTTACAGTAACAGTATAGGGAGATAACACACTGCTACGTTACAGTAACAGGACAGGGAGATAACACACTGCTACGTTACAGTAACAGTATAGGGAGATAACACACTGCTACGTTACAGTAACATTACAGGGAGATAACACACTGCTACGTTACAGTAACAGTATAGGGAGATAACACACTGCTACGTTACAGTAACAGTATAGGGAGATAACACGCTGCTACGTTACAGTAACAGTATAGGGAGATAACACACTGCTACGTTACAGTAACAGGACAGGGAGATAACACACTGCTACGTTACAGTAACAGTATAGGGAGATAACACGCTGCTACGTTACAGTAACAGTATAGGGAGATAACACGCTGCTACGTTACAGTAACAGTACAGGGAGATAACACACTGCTACGTTACAGTAACAGTACAGGGAGATAACACACTGCTACGTTACAGTAACAGTATAGGGAGATAACACACTGCTACGTTACAGTAACAGTATAGGGAGATAACACACTGCTACGTTACAGTAACAGTATAGGGAGATAACACACTGCTACGTTACAGTAACAGTATAGGGAGATAACACGCTGCTACGTTACAGTAACAGTATAGGGAGATAACACACTGCTACGTTACAGTAACAGTATAGGGAGATAACACACTGCTACGTTACAGTAACATTACAGGGAGATAACACACTGCTACGTTACAGTAACAGTATAGGGAGATAACACACTGCTACGTTACAGTAACAGTACAGGGAGATAACACACTGCTACGTTACAGTAACAGGACAGGGAGATAACACACTGCTACGTTACAGTAACAGGACAGGGAGATAACACACTGCTACGTTACAGTAACAGTACAGGGAGATAACACACTGCTACGTTACAGTAACAGGACAGGGAGATAACACACTGCTACGTTACAGTAACAGTACAGGGAGATAACACACTGCTACGTTACAGTAACAGTATAGGGAGATAACACACTGCTACGTTACAGTAACAGTATAGGGAGATAACACACAGCTACGTTACAGTAACAGTATAGGGAGATAACACGCTGCTACGTTACAGTAACAGTACAGGGAGATAACACACTGCTACGTTACAGTAACAGTATAGGGAGATAACACACTGCTACGGTACAGTAACAGGACAGGGAGATAACACACTGCTACGTTACAGTAACAGGACAGGGAGATAACACACTGCTACGTTACAGTAACAGGACAGGGAGATAACACACTGCTACGTTACAGTAACAGGACAGGGAGATAACACACTGCTACGTTACAGTAACATTACAGGGAGATAACACACTGCTACGTTACAGTAACAGGACAGGGAGATAACACGCTGCTACGTTACAGTAACAGTATAGGGAGATAACACGCTGCTACGTTACAGTAACAGGACAGGGAGATAACACGCTGCTACGTTACAGTAACAGGACAGGGAGATAACACACTGCTACGTTACAGTAACAGGACAGGGAGATAACACACTGCTACGTTACAGTAACAGTATAGGGAGATAACACACTGCTACGTTACAGTAACAGGACAGGGAGATAACACGCTGCTACGTTACAGTAACAGGACAGGGAGATAACACACTGCTACGTTACAGTAACAGTATAGGGAGATGACACACTGCTACGTTACAGTAACATTACAGGGAGATAACACACTGCTACGTTACAGTAACAGGACAGGGAGATAACACACTGCTACGTTACAGTAACAGGACAGGGAGATAACACACTGCTACGTTACAGTAACAGGACAGGGAGATAAAACGCTGCTACGTTACAGTAACAGTATAGGGATATAACACACTGCTACGTTACAGTAACAGTATAGGGAGATAACACACTGCTACGTTACAGTAACAGTATAGGGAGATAACACACTGCTACGTTACAGTAACAGGACAGGGAGATAACACACTGCTACGTTACAGTAACAGTATAGGGAGATAACACACTGCTACGTTACAGTAACAGTATAGGGAGATAACACACTGCTACGTTACAGTAACAGTATAGGGAGATAACACACTGCTACGTTACAGTAACATTACAGGGAGATAACACACTGCTACGTTACAGTAACAGTATAGGGAGATAACACACTGCTACGTTACAGTAACAGTATAGGGAGATAACACACTGCTACGTTACAGTAACAGGACAGGGAGATAACACACTGCTACGTTACAGTAACAGTATAGGGAGATAACACACTGCTACGTTACAGTAACATTACAGGGAGATAACACACTGCTACGTTACAGTAACATTACAGGGAGATAACACACTGCTACGTTACAGTAACAGTATAGGGAGATAACACACTGCTACGTTACAGTAACAGTATAGGGAGATAACACACTGCTACGTTACAGTAACAGTACAGGGAGATAACACACTGCTACGTTACAGTAACAGGACAGGGAGATAACACACTGCTACGTTACAGTAACAGTATAGGGAGATAACACACTGCTACGTTACAGTAACAGTACAGGGAGATAACACACTGCTACGTTACAGTAACAGGACAGGGAGATAACACACTGCTACGTTACAGTAACAGTATAGGGAGATAACACACTGCTACGTTACAGTAACAGTATAGGGAGATAACACACTGCTACGTTACAGTAACAGTACAGGGAGATAACACACTGCTACGTTACAGTAACAGTATAGGGAGATAACACACTGCTACGTTACAGTAACAGGACAGGGAGATAACACACTGCTACGTTACAGTAACAGTATAGGGAGATAACACACTGCTACGTTACAGTAACAGGACAGGGAGATAACACACTGCTACGTTACAGTAACAGGACAGGGAGATAACACACTGCTACGTTACAGTAACAGTACAGGGAGATAACACACTGCTACGTTACAGTAACAGGACAGGGAGATAACACGCTGTTACGTTACAGTAACAGTATAGGGAGATAACACACTGCTACGTTACAGTAACATTCTAGGGAGATAACACACTACTACGTTACAGTAACAGGACAGGGAGATAACACACTGCTACATTACAGTAACAGGACAGGGAGATAACACACTGCTACGTTACAGTAACAGTATAGGGAGATAACACACTGCTACGTTACAGTAACATTACAGGGAGATAACACAGCTGCTACGTTACAGTAACAGGACAGGGAGATAACACACTGCTACGTTACAGTAACAGTATAGGGAGATAACACGCTGCTACGTTACAGTAACAGTATAGGGAGATAACACACTGCTACGTTACAGTAACAGTATAGGGAGATAACACACTGCTACGTTACAGTAACAGTATAGGGAGATAACACACTGCTACGTTACAGTAACAGTACTGGGAGATAACACACTGCTACGTTACAGTAACAGTATAGGGAGATAACACACTGCTACGTTACAGTAACAGTATAGGGAGATAACACACTGTCTACGTTACAGTAACAGGACAGGGAGATAACACACTGCTACGTTACAGTAACATTACAGGGAGATAACACACTGCTACGTTACAGTAACAGTATAGGGAGATAACACACTGCTACGTTACAGTAACAGTATAGGGAGATAACACACTGCTACGTTACAGTAACAGTATAGGGAGATAACACACTGCTACGTTACAGTAACATTACAGGGAGATAACACACTGCTACGTTACAGTAACAGGACAGGGAGATAACACACTGCTACGTTACAGTAACAGTATAGGGAGATAACACACTGCTACGTTACAGTAACAGTATAGGGAGATAACACACTGCTACGTTACAGTAACAGTATAGGGAGATAACACGCTGCTACGTTACAGTAACAGTACAGGGAGATAACACGCTGCTACGTTACAGTAACAGGACAGGGAGATAACACACTGCTACGTTACAGTAACAGTATAGGGAGATAACACGCTGCTACGTTACAGTAACAGTATAGGGAGATAACACACTGCTACGTTACAGTAACAGGACAGGGAGATAACACGCTGCTACGTTACAGTAACAGTATAGGGAGATAACACACTGCTACGTTACAGTAACAGTATAGGGAGATAACACACTGCTACGTTACAGTAACAGTATAGGGAGATAACACACTGCTACGTTACAGTAACAGTATAGGGAGATAACACACTGCTACGTTACAGTAACAGGACAGGGAGATAACACACTGCTACGTTACAGTAACAGGACAGGGAGATAACACGCTGCTACGTTACAGTAACATTACAGGGAGATAACACACTGCTACGTTACAGTAACAGTATAGGGAGATAACACACTGCTACGTTACAGTAACAGGACAGGGAGATAACACACTGCTACGTTACAGTAACAGTACAGGGAGATAACACACTGCTATGTTACAGTAACATTACAGGGAGATAACACACTGCTACGTTACAGTAACAGTATAGGGAGATAACACGCTGCTACGTTACAGTAACATTACAGGGAGATAACACACTGCTACGTTACAGTAACAGTATAGGGAGATAACACACTGCTACGTTACAGTAACAGTATAGGGAGATAACACACTACTACGTTACAGTAACAGTATAGGGAGATAACACACTGCTACGTTACAGTAACATTACAGGGAGATAACACACTGCTACGTTACAGTAACAGGACAGGGAGATAACACACTGCTACGTTACAGTAACAGTATAGGGAGATAACACACTGCTACGTTACAGTAACAGTACAGGGAGATAACACACTGCTACGTTACAGTAACAGTACAGGGAGATAACACACTGCTACGTTACAGTAACAGTACAGGGAGATAACACACTGCTACGTTACAGTAACAGTATAGGGAGATAACACAGCTGCTACGTTACAGTAACAGGACAGGGAGATAACACACTGCTACGTTACAGTAACAGTATAGGGAGATAACACACTGCTACGTTACAGTAACAGGACAGGGAGATAACACACTGCTACGTTACAGTAACATTACAGGGAGATAACACACTACTACGTTACAGTAACAGGACAGGGAGATAACACACTGCTACGTTACAGTAACAGTATAGGGAGATAACACGCTGCTACGTTACAGTAACAGTATAGGGAGATAACACACTGCTACGTTACAGTAACAGTACAGGGAGATAACACACTGCTACGTTACAGTAACAGTATAGGGAGATAACACACTGCTACGTTACAGTAACAGTACAGGGAGATAACACACTGCTACGTTACAGTAACAGTATAGGGAGATAACACACTGCTACGTTACAGTAACAGGACAGGAGATAACACACTGCTACGTTACAGTAACAGTATAGGGAGATAACACACTGCTACGTTACAGTAACAGTATAGGGAGATAACACACTGCTACGTTACAGTAACAGGACAGGGAGATAACACACTGCTACGTTACAGTAACAGTATAGGGAGATAACACGCTGCTACGTTACAGTAACAGGACAGGGAGATAACACACTGCTACGTTACAGTAACAGGACAGGGAGATAACACGCTGCTACGTTACAGTAACAGGACAGGGAGATAACACGCTGCTACGTTACAGTAACAGTACAGGGAGATAACACACTGCTACGTTACAGTAACAGGACAGGGAGATAACACACTGCTACGTTACAGTAACAGTATAGGGAGATAACACACTGCTACGGTACAGTAACAGTATAGGGAGATAACACACTGCTACGGTACAGTAACAGGACAGGGAGATAACACACTGCTACGGTACAGTAACAGGACAGGGAGATAACACGCTGCTACGTTACAGTAACAGTATAGGGAGATAACACAGCTGCTACGTTACAGTAACAGGACAGGGAGATAACACACTGCTACGTTACAGTAACAGTATAGGGAGATAACACTGCTGCTACGTTACAGTAACAGGACAGGGAGATAACACGACTGCTACGTTACAGTAACAGTATAGGGAGATAACACACTGCTACGTTACAGTAACAGGACAGGGAGATAACACACTGCTACGTTACAGTAACAGTACAGGGAGATAACACACTGCTACGTTACAGTAACAGGACAGGGAGATAACACACTGCTACGTTACAGTAACAGTATAGGGAGATAACACACTGCTACGTTACAGTAACAGGACAGGGAGATAACACACTGCTACGTTACAGTAACAGTATAGGGAGATAACACACTGCTACGTTACAGTAACAGTATAGGGAGATAACACACTGCTACGTTACAGTAACAGGACAGGGAGATAACACACTGCTACGTTACAGTAACAGTATAGGGAGATAACACACTGCTACGTTACAGTAACAGTATAGGGAGATAACACACTGCTACGTTACAGTAACAGGACAGGGAGATAACACACTGCTACGTTACAGTAACAGGACAGGGAGATAACAAGCTGCTACGTTACAGTAACAGTATAGGGAGATAACACACTGCTACGTTACAGTAACAGGACAGGGAGATAACACACTGCTACGTTACAGTAACAGGACAGGGAGATAACACACTGCTACGTTACAGTAACAGTATAGGGAGATAACACACTGCTACGTTACAGTAACAGGACAGGGAGATAACACACTGCTACGTTACAGTAACAGTATAGAGAGATAACACACTGCTACGTTACAGTAACAGTATAGGGAGATAACACACTGCTACGTTACAGTAACAGTACAGGGAGATAACACACTGCTACGTTACAGTAACAGGACAGGGAGATAACACGCTGCTACGTTACAGTAACATTACAGGGAGATAACACACTGCTACGTTACAGTAACAGTATAGGGAGATAACACACTGCTACGTTACAGTAACATTACAGGGAGATAACACACTGCTACGTTACAGTAACAGGACAGGGAGATAACACACTCCTACGTTACAGTAACAGTATAGGGAGATAACACACTGCTACGTTACAGTAACAGTACAGGGAGATAACACACTCCTACGTTACAGTAACAGTATAGGGAGATAACACACTGCTACGTTACAGTAACAGAATAGGGAGATAACACACTGCTACGTTACAGTAACAGGACAGGGAGATAACACACTGCTACGTTACAGTAACAGTATAGGGAGATAACACACTGCTACGTTACAGTAACAGGACAGGGAGATAACACACTGCTACGTTACAGTAACAGGACAGGGAGATAACACACTGCTACGTTACAGTAACAGTATAGGGAGATAACACACTGCTACGTTACAGTAACAGTACAGGGAGATAACACACTGCTACGTTACAGTAACAGTATAGGGAGATAACACGCTGCTACGTTACAGTAACAGGACAGGGAGATAACACACTGCTACGTTACAGTAACAGTATAGGGAGATAACACACTGCTACGTTACAGTAACAGGACAGGGAGATAACACACTGCTACGTTACAGTAACAGTATAGGGAGATAACACACTGCTACGTTACAGTAACAGGACAGGGAGATAACACACTGCTACGTTACAGTAACAGTATAGGGAGATAACACACTGCTACGTTACAGTAACAGTATAGGGAGATAACACACTGCTACGTTACAGTAACAGGACAGGGAGATAACACACTGCTACGTTACAGTAACAGTATAGGGAGATAACACGCTGCTACGTTACAGTAACAGGACAGGGAGATAACACACTGCTACGTTACAGTAACAGGACAGGGAGATAACACGCTGCTACGTTACAGTAACAGGACAGGGAGATAACACGCTGCTACGTTACAGTAACAGTACAGGGAGATAACACACTGCTACGTTACAGTAACAGGACAGGGAGATAACACACTGCTACGTTACAGTAACAGTATAGGGAGATAACACACTGCTACGGTACAGTAACAGTATAGGGAGATAACACACTGCTACGGTACAGTAACAGGACAGGGAGATAACACACTGCTACGGTACAGTAACAAGACAGGGAGATAACACGCTGCTACGTTACAGTAACATTACAGGGAGATAACACACTGCTACGTTACAGTAACAGGACAGGGAGATAACACACTGCTACGTTACAGTAACAGTACAGGGAGATAACACACTGCTACGTTACAGTAACATTACAGGGAGATAACACACTGCTACGTTACAGTAACAGTATAGGGAGATAACACACTGCTACGTTACAGTAACATTACAGGGAGATAACACACTGCTACGTTACAGTAACAGTATAGGGAGATAACACACTGCTACGTTACAGTAACAGTATAGGGAGATAACACACTGCTACGTTACAGTAACAGGACAGGGAGATAACACACTGCTACGTTACAGTAACAGTACAGGGAGATAACACACTGCTACGTTACAGTAACAGTATAGGGAGATAACACACTGCTACGTTACAGTAACAGGACAGGGAGATAACACACTGCTACGTTACAGTAACAGGATAGGGAGATAACACACTGCTACGTTACAGTAACAGTATAGGGAGATAACACACTGCTACGTTACAGTAACAGTATAGGGAGATAACACACTGCTACGTTACAGTAACAGTATAGGGAGATAACACACTGCTACGTTACAGTAACAGTATAGGGAGATAACACACTGCTACGTTACAGTAACAAAATAGGGAGATAACACACTGCTACGTTACAGTAACAGTATAGGGAGATAACACGCTGCTACGTTACAGTAACAGTATAGGGAGATAACACACCGCTACGTTACAGTAACAGGACAGGGAGATAACACACTGCTACATTACAGTAACAGGACAGGGAGATAACACACTGCTACGTTACAGTAACAGTATAGGGAGATAACACACTGCTACGTTACAGTAACAGGACAGGGAGATAACACACTGCTACGTTACAGTAACAGTATAGGGAGATAACACACTGCTACGTTACAGTAACAGGACAGGGAGATAACACACTGCTACGTTACAGTAACATTACAGGGAGATAACACGCTGCTACGTTACAGTAACAGGACAGGGAGATAACACACTGCTACGTTACAGTAACAGGATAGGGAGATAACACACTGCTACGTTACAGTAACAGTACAGGAGATAACACACTGCTACGTTACAGTAACAGTACAGGGAGATAACACAGCTGCTACGTTACAGTAACAGGACAGGGAGATAACACACTGCTACGTTACAGTAACAGGACAGGGAGATAACACACTGCTACGTTACAGTAACAGGACAGGGAGATAACACGCTGCTACGTTACAGTAACAGGACAGGGAGATAACACACTGCTACGTTACAGTAACAGGACAGGGAGATAACACACTGCTACGTTACAGTAACAGGACAGGGAGATAACACACTGCTACGTTACAGTAACATTACAGGGAGATAACACACTGCTACGTTACAGTAACAGTATAGGGAGATAACACACTGCTACGTTACAGTAACAGGACAGGGAGATAACACACTGCTACGTTACAGTAACATTACAGGGAGATAACACACTGCTACGTTACAGTAACAGTATAGGGAGATAACACACTGCTACGTTACAGTAACAGGACAGGGAGATAACACACTGCTACGTTACAGTAACAGTATCAGGGAGATAACACACTGCTACGTTACAGTAACAGTATAGGGAGATAACACACTGCTACGTTACAGTAACAGGACAGGGAGATAACACACTGCTACGTTACAGTAACAGTATAGGGAGATAACACACTGCTACGTTACAGTAACATTACAGGGAGATAACACACTGCTACGTTACAGTAACAGTATAGGGAGATAACACACTGCTACGTTACAGTAACAGTACAGGGAGATAACACACTGCTACGTTACAGTAACATTACAGGGAGATAACACACTGCTACGTTACAGTAACAGTACAGGGAGATAACACACTGCTACGTTACAGTAACAGTATAGGGAGATAACACACTGCTACGTTACAGTAACAGGACAGGGAGATAACACACTGCTACGTTACAGTAACAGGACAGGGAGATAACACACTGCTACGTTACAGTAACATTACAGGGAGATAACACACTGCTACGTTACAGTAACAGGACAGGGAGATAACACGCTGCTACGTTACAGTAACAGTACAGGGAGATAACACGCTGCTACGTTACAGTAACATTACAGGGAGATAACACACTGCTACGTTACAGTAACAGTATAGGGAGATAACACACTGCTACGTTACAGTAACATTACAGGGAGATAACACACTGCTACGTTACAGTAACAGTACAGGGAGATAACACACTGCTACGTTACAGTAACAGTATAGGGAGATAACACACTGCTACGTTACAGTAACAGTACAGGAGATAACACACCTGCTACGTTACAGTAACAGGACAGGGAGATAACACACTGCTACGTTACAGTAACAGTACAGGGAGATAACACACTGCTACGTTACAGTAACAGGACAGGGAGATAACACACTGCTACGTTACAGTAACAGTATAGGGAGATAACACACTGCTACGTTACAGTAACAGTACTAGGGAGATAACACAGCTGCTACGTTACAGTAACAGGACAGGGAGATAACACACTGCTACGTTACAGTAACAGGACAGGGAGATAACACAGCTGCTACGTTACAGTAACAGGACAGGGAGATAACACACTGCTACGTTACAGTAACAGTATAGGGAGATAACACAGCTGCTACGTTACAGTAACAGTATAGGAGATAACACACTGCTACGTTACAGTAACAGGACAGGGAGATAACACACTGCTACGTTACAGTAACAGTACAGGGAGATAACACACTGCTACGTTACAGTAACAGTACTAGGGAGATAACACACTGCTACGTTACAGTAACAGTATAGGGAGATAACACACTGCTACGTTACAGTAACAGTATAGGGAGATAACACACTGCTACGTTACAGTAACAGTATAGGGAGATAACACACTGCTACGTTACAGTAACAGTACTAGGGAGATAACACACTGCTACGTTACAGTAACAGTACAGGGAGATAACACACTGCTACGTTACAGTAACAGTATAGGGAGATAACACACTGCTACGTTACAGTAACAGGACAGGGAGATAACACACTGCTACGTTACAGTAACAGGACAGGGAGATAACACACTGCTACGTTACAGTAACAGTATAGGGAGATAACACACTGCTACGTTACAGTAACAGGACAGGGAGATAACACACTGCTACGTTACAGTAACAGGACAGGGAGATAACACACTGCTACGTTACAGTAACAGGACAGGGAGATAACACACTGCTACGTTACAGTAACAGTATAGGGAGATAACACACTGCTACGTTACAGTAACATTACAGGGAGATAACACACTGCTACGTTACAGTAACATTACAGGGAGATAACACACTACTACGTTACAGTAACAGGACAGGGAGATAACACACTGCTACGTTACAGTAACAGGACAGGGAGATAACACACTGCTACGTTACAGTAACAGGACAGGGAGATAACACAGCTGCTACGTTACAGTAACAGTATAGGGAGATAACACACTGCTACGTTACAGTAACAGTATAGGGAGATAACACACTGCTACGTTACAGTAACAGTACAGGGAGATAACACACTGCTACGTTACAGTAACAGGACAGGGAGATAACACACTGCTACGTTACAGTAACATTACAGGGAGATAACACACTGCTACGTTACAGTAACAGTATAGGGAGATAACACACTGCTACGTTACAGTAACAGGACAGGGAGATAACACACTGCTACGTTACAGTAACAGTATAGGGAGATAACACACTGCTACGTTACAGTAACAGGACAGGGAGATAACACACTGCTACGTTACAGTAACAGGACAGGGAGATAACACACTGCTACGTTACAGTAACAGTACAGGGAGATAACACGCTGCTACGTTACAGTAACAGTATAGGGAGATAACACACTGCTACGTTACAGTAACATTACAGGGAGATAACACACCGCTACGTTACAGTAACAGTATAGGGAGATAACACGCTGCTACGGTACAGTAACATTACAGGGAGATAACACACTGCTACGTTACAGTAACAGTATAGGGAGATAACACACGCTACGTTACAGTAACAGTATAGGGAGATAACACACTGCTACGTTACAGTAACAGGACAGGGAGATAACACACTGCTACGTTACAGTAACAGTATAGGGAGATAACACACTGCTACGTTACAGTAACAGTATCAGGGAGATAACACACTGCTACGTTACAGTAACAGTACTAGGAGATAACACACTGCTACGTTACAGTAACATTACAGGGAGATAACACACTGCTACGTTACAGTAACAGTATAGGGAGATAACACACTGCTACGTTACAGTAACATTACAGGGAGATAACACACTGCTACGTTACAGTAACAGGACAGGGAGATAACACACTGCTACGTTACAGTAACAGTACAGGGAGATAACACACTGCTACGTTACAGTAACAGGACAGGGAGATAACACACTGCTACATTACAGTAACAGTATAGGGAGATAACACACTGCTACGTTACAGTAACAGTACAGGGAGATAACACACTGCTACGTTACAGTAACAGTATAGGGAGATAACACACTGCTACGTTACAGTAACAGTACAGGGAGATAACACACTGCTACGTTACAGTAACAGTATAGGGAGATAACACACTGCTACGTTACAGTAACAGTACAGGGAGATAACACACTGCTACGTTACAGTAACAGTATAGGGAGATAACACACTGCTACGTTACAGTAACAGGACAGGGAGATAACACACTGCTACGTTACAGTAACAGTACAGGGAGATAACACACTGCTACGTTACAGTAACAGGACAGGGAGATAACACACTGCTACGTTACAGTAACATTACAGGGAGATAACACAGCTGCTACGTTACAGTAACAGGACAGGGAGATAACACACTGCTACGTTACAGTAACATTACAGGGAGATAACACGCTGCTACGTTACAGTAACAGGACAGGGAGATAACACACTGCTACGTTACAGTAACAGGACAGGGAGATAACACACTGCTACGTTACAGTAACAGTATAGGGAGATAACACACTGCTACGTTACAGTAACATTACAGGGAGATAACACACTGCTACGTTACAGTAACAGTATAGGGAGATAACACACTGCTACGTTACAGTAACATACAGGGAGATAACACACTGCTACGTTACAGTAACAGTATAGGGAGATAACACACTGCTACGTTACAGTAACAGTATAGGGAGATAACACACTGCTACGTTACAGTAACATTACAGGGAGATAACACGCTGCTACGTTACAGTAACAGGACAGGGAGATAACACACTGCTACGTTACAGTAACAGGACAGGGAGATAACACACTGCTACGTTACAGTAACAGTATAGGGAGATAACACACTGCTACGTTACAGTAACAGGACAGGGAGATAACACACTGCTACGTTACAGTAACAGTATAGGGAGATAACACACTGCTACGTTACAGTAACAGGACAGGGAGATAACACACTGCTACGTTACAGTAACAGGACTGGGAGATAACACACTGCTATGTTACAGTAACAGTACAGGGAGATAACACACTGCTACGTTACAGTAACAGTATAGGGAGATAACACACTGCTACGTTACAGTAACAGTATAGGGAGATAACACACTGCTACGTTACAGTAACAGTATAGGGAGATAACACACTGCTACGTTACAGTAACAGGACAGGGAGATAACACACTGCTACGTTACAGTAACAGGACAGGGAGATAACACACTGCTACGTTACAGTAACAGTATAGGGAGATAACACACTGCTACGTTACAGTAACAGTATAGGGAGATAACACACTGCTACGTTACAGTAACAGTACAGGGAGATAACACACTACTACGTTACAGTAACAGTATAGGGAGATAACACACTGCTACGTTACAGTAACAGTACAGGGAGATAACACACTACTACGTTACAGTAACAGTATAGGGAGATAACACACTGCTACGTTACAGTAACAGTATAGGGAGATAACCACACTGCTACGTTACAGTAACAGGACAGGGAGATAACACACTGCTACGTTACAGTAACAGGACAGGGAGATAACACGCTGCTACGTTACAGTAACAGTATAGGGAGATAACACACTGCTACGTTACAGTAACAGTACAGGGAGATAACACACTGCTACGTTACAGTAACAGTATAGGAGATAACACACTGCTACGTTACAGTAACAGGACAGGGAGATAACACACTGCTACGTTACAGTAACATTACAGGGAGATAACACGCTGCTACGTTACAGTAACAGTATAGGGAGATAACACACTGCTACGTTACAGTAACAGGACAGGGAGATAACACACTGCTACGTTACAGTAACAGTATAGGGAGATAACACACTGCTACGTTACAGTAACAGGACAGGGAGATAACACACTGCTACGTTACAGTAACAGTACAGGGAGATAACACACTGCTACGTTACAGTAACAGTATAGGGAGATAACACACTTCTACGTTACAGTAACAGTATAGGGAGATAACACACTTCTACGTTACAGTAACAGTATAGGGAGATAACACACCGCTACGTTACAGTAACAGTATAGGAGATAACACACTGCTACGTTACAGTAACAGGACAGGGAGATAACACACTGCTACGTTACAGTAACAGTATAGGGAGATAACACACTGCTACGTTACAGTAACAGTATAGGGAGATAACACACTTCTACGTTACAGTAACAGTATAGGGAGATAACACACCGCTACGTTACAGTAACAGGACAGGGAGATAACACACTGCTACGTTACAGTAACAGTATAGGGAGATAACACACTGCTACGTTACAGTAACATTACAGGGAGATAACACACTGCTACGTTACAGTAACAGTATAGGGAGATAACACACCGCTACGTTACAGTAACAGGACAGGGAGATAACACACTGCTACGTTACAGTAACAGTATAGGGAGATAACACACTGCTACGTTACAGTAACAGGACAGGGAGATAACACACTGCTACGTTACAGTAACAGTATAGGGAGATAACACACTGCTACGTTACAGTAACAGTATAGGGAGATAACACACTACTACGTTACAGTAACAGGACAGGGAGATAACACACTGCTACGTTACAGTAACAGGACAGGGAGATAACACGCTGCTACGTTACAGTAACAGTATAGGGAGATAACACACTGCTACGTTACAGTAACAGTATAGGGAGATAACACACTGCTACGTTACAGTAACAGGACAGGGAGATAACACACTGCTACGTTACAGTAACAGTATAGGAGATAACACACCGCTACGTTACAGTAACAGTATAGGGAGATAACACACCGCTACGTTACAGTAACAGGACAGGGAGATAACACACTGCTACGTTACAGTAACAGTATAGGGAGATAACACACCGCTACGTTACAGTAACAGGACAGGGAGATAACACACTGCTACGTTACAGTAACAGTATAGGGAGATAACACACTGCTACGTTACAGTAACAGGACAGGGAGATAACACACTGCTACGTTACAGTAACAGTATAGGGAGATAACACACCGCTACGTTACAGTAACAGTATAGGGAGATAACACACTGCTACGTTACAGTAACAGTATAGGGAGATAACACACTGCTACGTTACAGTAACAGGACAGGGAGATAACACACTGCTACGTTACAGTAACAGTATAGGGAGATAACACACTGCTACGTTACAGTAACAGGACAGGGAGATAACACACTGCTACGTTACAGTAACAGTACAGGGAGATAACACACTGCTACGTTACAGTAACAGTACAGGGAGATAACACACTGCTACGTTACAGTAACAGTACAGGGAGATAACACACTGCTACGTTACAGTAACAGTATAGGGAGATAACACACTGCTACGTTACAGTAACAGGACAGGGAGATAACACACTGCTACGTTACAGTAACAGGACAGGGAGATAACACACTGCTACGTTACAGTAACAGTATAGGGAGATAACACACTGCTACGTTACAGTAACAGGACAGGGAGATAACACACTGCTACGTTACAGTAACAGGACAGGGAGATAACACACTGCTACGTTACAGTAACAGTATAGGGAGATAACACACTGCTACGTTACAGTAACAGTATAGGGAGATAACACACTGCTACGTTACAGTAACAGGACAGGGAGATAACACACTGCTACGTTACAGTAACAGTATAGGGAGATAACACACTGCTACGTTACAGTAACATTACAGGGAGATAACACACTACTACGTTACAGTAACAGGACAGGGAGATAACACACTGCTACGTTACAGTAACAGTACAGGGAGATAACACACTGCTACGTTACAGTAACAGTATAGGGAGATAACACACTGCTACGTTACAGTAACAGTATAGGGAGATAACACACTGCTACGTTACAGTAACAGTATAGGGAGATAACACACTGCTACGTTACAGTAACATTACAGGGAGATAACACACTGCTACGTTACAGTAACAGTATAGGGAGATAACACACTGCTACGTTACAGTAACATTACAGGGAGATAACACACTGCTACGTTACAGTAACAGTATAGGGAGATAACACACTGCTACGGTACAGTAACAGGACAGGGAGATAACACACTGCTACGTTACAGTAACAGTACAGGGAGATAACACGCTGCTACGTTACAGTAACAGTATAGGGAGATAACACACTGCTACGTTACAGTAACAGTATAGGGAGATAACACACTGCTACGTTACAGTAACAGTATAGGGAGATAACACACTGCTACGTTACAGTAACAGGACAGGGAGATAACACACTGCTACGTTACAGTAACAGGACAGGGAGATAACACGCTGCTACGTTACAGTAACAGTATAGGGAGATAACACACTGCTACGTTACAGTAACAGTATAGGGAGATAACACACTGCTAAGTTACAGTAACAGTATAGGGAGATAACACACTGCTACGTTACAGTAACAGGACAGGGAGATAACACACTGCTACGTTACAGTAACAGTACAGGGAGATAACACACTGCTACGTTACAGTAACAGGACAGGGAGATAACACACTGCTACGTTACAGTAACAGTACAGGGAGATAACACACTGCTACGTTACAGTAACAGTATAGGGAGATAACACACTGCTACGTTACAGTAACAGGACAGGGAGATAACACACTGCTACGTTACAGTAACAGTATAGGGAGATAACACACTGCTACGTTACAGTAACAGTATAGGGAGATAACACACTGCTACGTTACAGTAACAGGACAGGGAGATAACACACTGCTACGTTACAGTAACAGTATAGGGAGATAACACACTGCTACGTTACAGTAACAGTACAGGGAGATAACACACTGCTACGTTACAGTAACATTACAGGGAGATAACACACTGCTACGTTACAGTAACAGTATAGGGAGATAACACACTGCTACGTTACAGTAACATTACAGGGAGATAACACACTGCTACGTTACAGTAACAGTATAGGGAGATAACACACTGCTACGTTACAGTAACAGGACAGGGAGATAACACGCTGCTACGTTACAGTAACAGTATAGGGAGATAACACACTGCTACGTTACAGTAACAGTATAGGGAGATAACACACTGCTACGTTACAGTAACAGGACAGGGAGATAACACACTGCTACGTTACAGTAACAGTATAGGGAGATAACACACTGCTACGTTACAGTAACAGTACAGGGAGATAACACACTGCTACGTTACAGTAACATTACAGGGAGATAACACACTGCTACGTTACAGTAACAGTATAGGGAGATAACACACTGCTACGTTACAGTAACATTACAGGGAGATAACACACTGCTACGTTACAGTAACAGTATAGGGAGATAACACACTGCTACGTTACAGTAACAGTATAGGGAGATAACACACTGCTACGTTACAGTAACATTACAGGGAGATAACACACTGCTACGTTACAGTAACAGGACAGGGAGATAACACACTGCTACGTTACAGTAACAGTACAGGGAGATAACACACTGCTACGTTACAGTAACAGTACAGGGAGATAACACACTGCTACGTTACAGTAACAGTATAGGGAGATAACACACTGCTACGTTACAGTAACAGTATAGGGAGATAACACACCGCTACGTTACAGTAACAGTATAGGGAGATAACACACTGCTACGTTACAGTAACAGTACAGGGAGATAACACACTGCTACGTTACAGTAACAGTATAGGGAGATAACACACTGCTACGTTACAGTAACAGTATAGGGAGATAAAACACTGCTACGTTACAGTAACAGTATAGGGAGATAACACACTGCTACGTTACAGTAACAGTATAGGGAGATAACACACTGCTACGTTACAGTAACATTACAGGGAGATAACACACTGCTACGTTACAGTAACAGTATAGGGAGATAACACACTGCTACGTTACAGTAACAGGACAGGGAGATAACACACTGCTACGTTACAGTAACAGTATAGGGAGATAACACACTGCTACGTTACAGTAACATTACAGGGAGATAACACGCTGCTACGTTACAGTAACATTACAGGGAGATAACACACTGCTACGTTACAGTAACAGTACAGGGAGATAACACACTGCTACGTTACAGTAACAGTATAGGGAGATAACACACTGCTACGTTACAGTAACAGGACAGGGAGATAACACACTGCTACGTTACAGTAACAGTATAGGGAGATAACACACTGCTACGTTACAGTAACAGTATAGGGAGATAACACACTGCTACGTTACAGTAACAGTATAGGGAGATAACACACTGCTACGTTACAGTAACAGTATAGGGAGATAACACACTGCTACGTTACAGTAACAGTATAGGGAGATAACACACTGCTACGTTACAGTAACAGGACAGGGAGATAACACACTGCTACGTTACAGTAACAGGACAGGGAGATAACACACTGCTACGTTACAGTAACAGGACAGGGAGATAACACGCTGCTACGTTACAGTAACAGTATAGGGAGATAACACACTGCTACGTTACAGTAACAGGACAGGGAGATAACACACTGCTACGTTACAGTAACAGTATAGGGAGATAACACACTGCTACGTTACAGTAACAGTACAGGGAGATAACACACTGCTACGTTACAGTAACATTACAGGGAGATAACACACTGCTACGTTACAGTAACATTACAGGGAGATAACACACTGCTACGTTACAGTAACAGTATAGGGAGATAACACGCTGCTACGTTACAGTAACAGGACAGGGAGATAACACACTGCTACGTTACAGTAACAGTACAGGGAGATAACACACTGCTACGTTACAGTAACAGGACAGGGAGATAACACACTGCTACGTTACAGTAACAGTATAGGGAGATAACACACTGCTACGTTACAGTAACAGTATAGGGAGATAACACACTGCTACGTTACAGTAACAGGACAGGGAGATAACACACTGCTACGTTACAGTAACAGTATAGGGAGATAACACACTGCTACGTTACAGTAACAGTATAGGGAGATAACACACTGCTACGTTACAGTAACATTACAGGGAGATAACACACTACTACGTTACAGTAACAGGACAGGGAGATAACACACTGCTACGTTACAGTAACAGGACAGGGAGATAACACACTGCTACGTTACAGTAACAGGACAGGGAGATAACACGCTGCTACGTTACAGTAACAGTATAGGGAGATAACACACTGCTACGTTACAGTAACAGTATAGGGAGATAACACACTGCTACGTTACAGTAACAGTACAGGGAGATAACACACTGCTACGTTACAGTAACAGGACAGGGAGATAACACACTGCTACGTTACAGTAACATTACAGGGAGATAACACACTGCTACGTTACAGTAACAGTATAGGGAGATAACACACTGCTACGTTACAGTAACAGGACAGGGAGATAACACACTGCTACGTTACAGTAACAGTATAGGGAGATAACACACTGCTACGTTACAGTAACAGGACAGGGAGATAACACACTGCTACGTTACAGTAACAGGACAGGGAGATAACACACTGCTACGTTACAGTAACAGTACAGGGAGATAACACGCTGCTACGTTACAGTAACAGTACAGGGAGATAACACACCGCTACGTTACAGTAACAGTATAGGGAGATAACACGCTGCTACGGTACAGTAACATTACAGGGAGATAACACACTACTACGTTACAGTAACAGTATAGGGAGATAACACACCGCTACGTTACAGTAACAGTATAGGGAGATAACACACTGCTACGTTACAGTAACAGGACAGGGAGATAACACACTGCTACGTTACAGTAACAGTATAGGGAGATAACACACTGCTACGTTACAGTAACAGTATAGGGAGATAACACACTGCTACGTTACAGTAACAGTATAGGGAGATAACACACTGCTACGTTACAGTAACATTACAGGGAGATAACACACTGCTACGTTACAGTAACAGTATAGGGAGATAACACACTGCTACGTTACAGTAACAGTATAGGGAGATAACACACTGCTACGTTACAGTAACAGTACAGGGAGATAACACACTGCTACGTTACAGTAACAGTATAGGGAGATAACACACTGCTACGTTACAGTAACAGTACAGGGAGATAACACACTGCTACGTTACAGTAACAGTATAGGGAGATAACACACTGCTACGTTACAGTAACAGGACAGGGAGATAACACACTGCTACGTTACAGTAACATTACAGGGAGATAACACACTGCTACGTTACAGTAACAGGACAGGGAGATAACACACTGCTACGTTACAGTAACATTACAGGGAGATAACACGCTGCTACGTTACAGTAACAGGACAGGGAGATAACACACTGCTACGTTACAGTAACATTACAGGGAGATAACACGCTGCTACGTTACAGTAACAGGACAGGGAGATAACACACTGCTACGTTACAGTAACAGGACAGGGAGATAACACACTGCTACGTTACAGTAACAGTATAGGGAGATAACACACTGCTACGTTACAGTAACATTACAGGGAGATAACACACTGCTACGTTACAGTAACAGTATAGGGAGATAACACACTGCTACGTTACAGTAACATTACAGGGAGATAACACACTGCTACGTTACAGTAACAGTATAGGGAGATAACACACTGCTACGTTACAGTAACAGTATAGGGAGATAACACACTGCTACGTTACAGTAACATTACAGGGAGATAACACGCTGCTACGTTACAGTAACAGGACAGGGAGATAACACACTGCTACGTTACAGTAACAGGACAGGGAGATAACACACTGCTACGTTACAGTAACAGTATAGGGAGATAACACACTGCTACGTTACAGTAACAGGACAGGGAGATAACACACTGCTACGTTACAGTAACAGTATAGGGAGATAACACACTGCTACGTTACAGTAACAGGACAGGGAGATAACACACTGCTACGTTACAGTAACAGGACTGGGAGATAACACACTGCTATGTTACAGTAACAGTACAGGGAGATAACACACTGCTACGTTACAGTAACAGTATAGGGAGATAACACACTGCTACGTTACAGTAACAGTATAGGGAGATAACACACTGCTACGTTACAGTAACAGTATAGGGAGATAACACACTGCTACGTTACAGTAACAGGACAGGGAGATAACACACTGCTACGTTACAGTAACAGGACAGGGAGATAACACACTGCTACGTTACAGTAACAGTATAGGGAGATAACACACTGCTACGTTACAGTAACAGTATAGGGAGATAACACACTGCTACGTTACAGTAACAGTACAGGGAGATAACACACTACTACGTTACAGTAACAGTATAGGGAGATAACACACTGCTACGTTACAGTAACAGTACAGGGAGATAACACACTACTACGTTACAGTAACAGTATAGGGAGATAACACACTGCTACGTTACAGTAACAGTATAGGGAGATAGCACACTGCTACGTTACAGTAACAGGACAGGGAGATAACACACTGCTACGTTACAGTAACAGGACAGGGAGATAACACGCTGCTACGTTACAGTAACAGTATAGGGAGATAACACACTGCTACGTTACAGTAACAGTACAGGGAGATAACACACTGCTACGTTACAGTAACAGTATAGGGAGATAACACACTGCTACGTTACAGTAACAGGACAGGGAGATAACACACTGCTACGTTACAGTAACATTACAGGGAGATAACACGCTGCTACGTTACAGTAACAGTATAGGGAGATAACACACTGCTACGTTACAGTAACAGGACAGGGAGATAACACACTGCTACGTTACAGTAACAGTATAGGGAGATAACACACTGCTACGTTACAGTAACAGGACAGGGAGATAACACACTGCTACGTTACAGTAACAGTACAGGGAGATAACACACTGCTACGTTACAGTAACAGTATAGGGAGATAACACACTTCTACGTTACAGTAACAGTATAGGGAGATAACACACTTCTACGTTACAGTAACAGTATAGGGAGATAACACACCGCTACGTTACAGTAACAGTATAGGGAGATAACACACTGCTACGTTACAGTAACAGGACAGGGAGATAACACACTGCTACGTTACAGTAACAGTATAGGGAGATAACACACTGCTACGTTACAGTAACAGTATAGGGAGATAACACACTTCTACGTTACAGTAACAGTATAGGGAGATAACACACCGCTACGTTACAGTAACAGGACAGGGAGATAACACACTGCTACGTTACAGTAACAGTATAGGGAGATAACACACTGCTACGTTACAGTAACATTACAGGGAGATAACACACTGCTACGTTACAGTAACAGTATAGGGAGATAACACACCGCTACGTTACAGTAACAGGACAGGGAGATAACACACTGCTACGTTACAGTAACAGTATAGGGAGATAACACACTGCTACGTTACAGTAACAGGACAGGGAGATAACACACTGCTACGTTACAGTAACAGTATAGGGAGATAACACACTGCTACGTTACAGTAACAGTATAGGGAGATAACACACTACTACGTTACAGTAACAGGACAGGGAGATAACACACTGCTACGTTACAGTAACAGGACAGGGAGATAACACGCTGCTACGTTACAGTAACAGTATAGGGAGATAACACACTGCTACGTTACAGTAACAGTATAGGGAGATAACACACTGCTACGTTACAGTAACAGGACAGGGAGATAACACACTGCTACGTTACAGTAACAGTATAGGGAGATAACACACCGCTACGTTACAGTAACAGTATAGGGAGATAACACACCGCTACGTTACAGTAACAGGACAGGGAGATAACACACTGCTACGTTACAGTAACAGTATAGGGAGATAACACACCGCTACGTTACAGTAACAGTATAGGGAGATAACACACTGCTACGTTACAGTAACAGGACAGGGAGATAACACACTGCTACGTTACAGTAACAGTATAGGGAGATAACACACTGCTACGTTACAGTAACAGGACAGGGAGATAACACACTGCTACGTTACAGTAACAGTACAGGGAGATAACACACTGCTACGTTACAGTAACAGTACAGGGAGATAACACACTGCTACGTTACAGTAACAGTACAGGGAGATAACACACTGCTACGTTACAGTAACAGTATAGGGAGATAACACACTGCTACGTTACAGTAACAGGACAGGGAGATAACACACTGCTACGTTACAGTAACAGGACAGGGAGATAACACACTGCTACGTTACAGTAACAGTATAGGGAGATAACACACTGCTACGTTACAGTAACAGGACAGGGAGATAACACACTGCTACGTTACAGTAACAGGACAGGGAGATAACACACTGCTACGTTACAGTAACAGTATAGGGAGATAACACACTGCTACGTTACAGTAACAATATAGGGAGATAACACACTGCTACGTTACAGTAACAGGACAGGGAGATAACACACTGCTACGTTACAGTAACAGTATAGGGAGATAACACACTGCTACGTTACAGTAACATTACAGGGAGATAACACACTACTACGTTACAGTAACAGGACAGGGAGATAACACACTGCTACGTTACAGTAACAGTACAGGGAGATAACACACTGCTACGTTACAGTAACAGTATAGGGAGATAACACACTGCTACGTTACAGTAACATTACAGGGAGATAACACACTGCTACGTTACAGTAACAGTATAGGGAGATAACACACTGCTACGTTACAGTAACATTACAGGGAGATAACACACTGCTACGTTACAGTAACAGTATAGGGAGATAACACACTGCTACGGTACAGTAACAGGACAGGGAGATAACACACTGCTACGTTACAGTAACAGTACAGGGAGATAACACGCTGCTACGTTACAGTAACAGTATAGGGAGATAACACACTGCTACGTTACAGTAACAGTATAGGGAGATAACACACTGCTACGTTACAGTAACAGTATAGGGAGATAACACACTGCTACGTTACAGTAACAGGACAGGGAGATAACACACTGCTACGTTACAGTAACAGGACAGGGAGATAACACGCTGCTACGTTACAGTAACAGTATAGGGAGATAACACACTGCTACGTTACAGTAACAGTATAGGGAGATAACACACTGCTAAGTTACAGTAACAGTATAGGGAGATAACACACTGCTACGTTACAGTAACAGGACAGGGAGATAACACACTGCTACGTTACAGTAACAGTACAGGGAGATAACACACTGCTACGTTACAGTAACAGGACAGGGAGATAACACACTGCTACGTTACAGTAACAGTACAGGGAGATAACACACTGCTACGTTACAGTAACAGTATAGGGAGATAACACACTGCTACGTTACAGTAACAGGACAGGGAGATAACACACTGCTACGTTACAGTAACAGTATAGGGAGATAACACACTGCTACGTTACAGTAACAGTATAGGGAGATAACACACTGCTACGTTACAGTAACAGGACAGGGAGATAACACACTGCTACGTTACAGTAACAGTATAGGGAGATAACACACTGCTACGTTACAGTAACAGTACAGGGAGATAACACACTGCTACGTTACAGTAACATTACAGGGAGATAACACACTGCTACGTTACAGTAACAGTATAGGGAGATAACACACTAGTACGTTACAGTAACATTACAGGGAGATAACACACTGCTACGTTACAGTAACAGTATAGGGAGATAACACACTGCTACGTTACAGTAACAGGACAGGGAGATAACACGCTGCTACGTTACAGTAACAGTATAGGGAGATAACACACTGCTACGTTACAGTAACAGTATAGGGAGATAACACACTGCTACGTTACAGTAACAGGACAGGGAGATAACACACTGCTACGTTACAGTAACAGTATAGGGAGATAACACACTGCTACGTTACAGTAACAGTACAGGGAGATAACACACTGCTACGTTACAGTAACATTACAGGGAGATAACACACTGCTACGTTACAGTAACAGTATAGGGAGATAACACACTGCTACGTTACAGTAACATTACAGGGAGATAACACACTGCTACGTTACAGTAACAGTATAGGGAGATAACACACTGCTACGTTACAGTAACAGTATAGGGAGATAACACACTGCTACGTTACAGTAACATTACAGGGAGATAACACACTGCTACGTTACAGTAACAGGACAGGGAGATAACACACTGCTACGTTACAGTAACAGTACAGGGAGATAACACACTGCTACGTTACAGTAACAGTACAGGGAGATAACACACTGCTACGTTACAGTAACAGTATAGGGAGATAACACACTGCTACGTTACAGTAACAGTATAGGGAGATAACACACCGCTACGTTACAGTAACAGTATAGGGAGATAACACACTGCTACGTTACAGTAACAGTACAGGGAGATAACACACTGCTACGTTACAGTAACAGTATAGGGAGATAACACACTGCTACGTTACAGTAACAGTATAGGGAGATAACACACTGCTACGTTACAGTAACAGTATAGGGAGATAACACACTGCTACGTTACAGTAACAGTATAGGGAGATAACACACTGCTACGTTACAGTAACATTACAGGGAGATAACACACTGCTACGTTACAGTAACAGTATAGGGAGATAACACACTGCTACGTTACAGTAACAGGACAGGGAGATAACACACTGCTACGTTACAGTAACAGTATAGGGAGATAACACACTGCTACGTTACAGTAACATTACAGGGAGATAACACGCTGCTACGTTACAGTAACATTACAGGGAGATAACACACTGCTACGTTACAGTAACAGTACAGGGAGATAACACACTGCTACGTTACAGTAACAGTATAGGGAGATAACACACTGCTACGTTACAGTAACAGGACAGGGAGATAACACACTG
Source organism: Ascaphus truei (assembly GCF_040206685.1). Lineage (NCBI taxonomy): Eukaryota > Metazoa > Chordata > Amphibia > Anura > Ascaphidae > Ascaphus > Ascaphus truei. The sequence continues at coordinate 137,035,246 of NC_134488.1, forward strand.
CTACGTTACAGTAACAGTATAGGGAGATAACACACTGCTACGTTACAGTAACAGTATAGGGAGATAACACACTGCTACGTTACAGTAACAGTATAGGGAGATAACACACTGCTACGTTACAGTAACAGTATAGGGAGATAACACACTGCTACGTTACAGTAACAGTATAGGGAGATAACACACTGCTACGTTACAGTAACAGGACAGGGAGATAACACACTGCTACGTTACAGTAACAGTATAGGGAGATAACACACTGCTACGTTACAGTAACAGTACAGGGAGATAACACACTGCTACGTTACAGTAACATTACAGGGAGATAACACACTGCTACGTTACAGTAACATTACAGGGAGATAACACACTGCTACGTTACAGTAACAGTATAGGGAGATAACACGCTGCTACGTTACAGTAACAGGACAGGGAGATAACACACTGCTACGTTACAGTAACAGTACAGGGAGATAACACACTGCTACGTTACAGTAACAGGACAGGGAGATAACACACTGCTACGTTACAGTAACAGTATAGGGAGATAACACACTGCTACGTTACAGTAACAGTATAGGGAGATAACACACTGCTACGTTACAGTAACAGGACAGGGAGATAACACACTGCTACGTTACAGTAACAGTATAGGGAGATAACACACTGCTACGTTACAGTAACAGTATAGGGAGATAACACACTGCTACGTTACAGTAACAGTATAGGGAGATAACACACTGCTACGTTACAGTAACAGGACAGGGAGATAACACACTGCTACGTTACAGTAACAGTATAGGGAGATAACACACTGCTACGTTACAGTAACAGTATAGGGAGATAACACACTGCTACGTTACAGTAACAGTACAGGGAGATAACACACTGCTACGTTACAGTAACAGTATAGGGAGATAACACACTGCTACGTTACAGTAACAGGACGGGCATTGATTTTCCATTGGATTAGCCTTGGGGACACCACGTTATCTCAGCGAACACAACGTCCAATCCTGTTTTAGGGATTAACTGAAAAATTACGATTTTACACGCGGATTCACTAATACTAAGTCACTAATACTAAGTCACTAATACTAAGTCACTAATACTAAGTCACTAATACTAAGTCACTAATACTAATTCACTAATACTAAGTCGCTAATACTAAGTCACTAATACTAAGTCGCTAATACTAATTCACTAATACTAAGTCACTAATACTAAGTCGCTAATACTAAGTCACTAATACTAAGTCACTAATACTAAGTCACTAATACTAATTCACTAATACTAAGTCACTAATACTAAGTCACTAATACTAAGTCACTAATACTAAGTCACTAATACTAATTCACTAATACTAAGTCACTAATACTAAGTCACTATTACTAATACACTAATACTAAGTCACTAATACTAATTCACTAATACTAAGTCGCTAATACTAATTCACTAATACTAAGTCACTAATACTAAGTCGCTAATACTAAGTCACTAATACTAAGTCACTAATACTAAGTCACTAATACTAATTCACTAATACTAAGTCACTAATACTAAGTCACTAATACTAAGTCACTAATACTAAGTCACTAATACTAATTCACTAATACTAAGTCACTAATACTAAGTCACTATTACTAATACACTAATACTAAGTCACTAATACTAATTCACTAATACTAAGTCCCTAATACTAAGTCACTAATACTAAGTCACTAATACACTAATACTAATTCACAAATGCTAATTCACTAATACTAATTCACGAATACTAATTCGCGAATACTAATTTGCTAATACTAAGTCGCTAATACTAAGTCGCTAATACTAAGTCGCTAATACTAAGTCGCTAATACTAAGTCGCTAATACTAAGTCGCTACGTTACAGTAACAGGACAGGGAGATAACACACTGCTACGTTACAGTAACAGGACGGGCATTGATTTTCCATTGGATTAGCCTTGGGGACACCACGTTATCTCAGCGAACACAACGTCCAATCCGGTTTTAGGGATTAACTGAAAAATTACGATTTTACACGCGGATTCACTAATACTAAGTCACTAATACTAAGTCACTAATACTAAGTCACTAATACTAAGTCACTAATACTAATTCACTAATACTAAGTCGCTAATACTAAGTCGCTAATACTAAGTCACTAATACTAAGTCACTAATACTAAGTCACTAATACTAATACACTAATACTAATTCACAAATACTAATTCGCGAATACTAATTCGCGAATACTAATTCGCTAATACTAATTCGCTAATACTAAGTCGCTAATACTAAGTCGCTAATACTAAGTCGCTAATACTAAGTCGCTAATACTAAGTCGCTAATACTAAGTCGCTAATACTAAGTCGCTAATACTAAGTCGCTAATACTAAGTCGCTAATACTAAGTCGCTAATACTAAGTCGCTAATACTAAGTCGCTAATACTAATTCGCTAATACTAAGTCGCTAATACTAATTCGCTAATACTAATTCGCTAATACTAATTCGCTAATACTAATTCGCTAATACTAATTCGCTAATACTAAGTCGCTAATACTAAGTCGCTAATACTAAGTCGCTAATACTAAGTCGCTAATACTAAGTCGCTAATACTAAGTCGCTAATACTAAGTCGCTAATACTAATTCGCTAATACTAAGTCGCTAATACTAAGTCGCTAATACTAAGTCGCTAATACTAAGTCGCTAATACTAAGTCGCTAATACTAAGTCGCTATTACTAATACACTAATACTAATTCACAAATACTAATTCACTAATACTAATTCGCGAATACTAATTCGCTAATACTAAGTCGCTAATACTAAGTCGCTAATACTAAGTCGCTAATACTAAGTCGCTAATACTAAGTCGCTATTACTAATACACTAATACTAATTCACAAATACTAATTCACTAATACTAATTCGCGAATACTAATTCGCGAATACTAATTCGCTAATACTAAGTCGCTAATACTAAGTCGCTAATACTAAGTCGCTAATACTAAGTCGCTAATACTAAGTCGCTAATACTAAGTCGCTAATACTAAGTCGCTAATACTAATTCGCTAATACTAATTCGCTAATACTAATTCGCTAATACTAATTCGCTAATACTAATTCGCTAATACTAATTCGCTAATACTAATTCGCTAATACTAAGTCGCTAATACTAAGTCGCTAATACTAATTCGCTAATACTAATTCGCTAATACTAAGTCGCTAATACTAATTCGCTAATACTAAGTCGCTAATACTAATTCGCTAATACTAATTCGCTAATACTAATTCGCTAATACTAATTCGCTAATACTAATTCGCTAATACTAAGTCGCTAATACTAAGTCGCTAATACTAAGTCGCTAATACTAAGTCGCTAATACTAAGTCGCTAATACTAAGTCGCTAATACTAAGTCACTAATACTAAGTCACTAATATTAAAAACTGGTGCTAATATTAGCACCAAATACATAAAAACTAAACACTAACCATACAATGCCACGGGGTTTCTTCTCGGGTCAGTCTGGGGTTGTGTCTAGTTGTGCAGTTTCTTTGCTAAGCGATAGATGTTGGCGCTGCCTTGCGTTGAAGGACCCTCTGGCCGAGCAGGGGTTAAATATAATGAAGTTGTGTAAAAGAAGGACGGGGGGAACAGGACTTTCAGGTTATTACCCTGGGAAGATGCCCCAGGAATGAAAAATAGGGCCAGTCCCGTGTGATGAAGGGAGCGGGGTGTGGAGGAAGGGAGCGGGGTGTGGAGGAAGGGAGTGGGGTGTAAAACAGAAAAAGTCCTAAATAATAGAAGGTCAGGTATCAGTAACAGCCCTATAATTACTGTTTGCTATCACAAGACTGAATGAGGAAACAAAATTCACACTAAAGGAATTGTTCTATACAGTATACAGTAACAGTTCTATATATAGTAACAGTTCTATATATAGTAACCAAAGCGCCTTTCAGGCTGTTTTTGCGCAGAACATTGTAATTGATGTTTGTGTTGATTTCCGTCTGGAAACCGCCCGCACGGATTCTTCGGCCTGCATAGAAGGACCCCCTCAGGGATTCCTCCGTCCCATAATACCCCTGTATACCGGCCTCCTGTGTATAAACGGGCGCAGGATACATATTTTTGTGATGTCAGTGGTTAACCCTGTTTAAAAAGCAGTGGTACTTGGCGCTATGGATAACCTGAGGTCTGACCAGGATCCGGGATCTGTTTGATGGGGAGGGCGTCGCGGCGTTTGCCTTTCTGATAAATATGATCTCCCCCCGTGAGATATTCCGCTATCTTCCGCTGAAACCCGAGGTCTCGCCTCAAACAGCCGAACGGGAATCACAGGGCATCTCCCGGTATCTACAACGAGGATGGAGGAGATTAATCTATAGATCACTGATAACCGGGAAATAACGCCTGGTCAGGAACAAATGGGGAGAGCATTGGAGGGCACCATTAGAGAATGGGAGGAGAGCTGTGAGTCTGTAGCTGAGAGCTCCCTATGTACGGTGATTACAGAGAACTCTACTGTATAGGTGATACCCAATCCCAGCTCGCCTCCAGAAATGTAACAGCTCCACCTCACCTTGATGTTTTAGGGGGTGCCCCAATATTGGCTCTGATCGGTACCTGGTGGCACTGCCTGATTATTGCCCCTGTTTGTTCGCCCTTATCGCACCCATATTGGATATCACGGGGGCCCCTGACCCCTGGGTGGCGATCCTCCACAGACCTCTCCCTACATGCTGTATAGCGCCACTATGGCTGAGCAACGACACCCCAACTATTAAGCTCATTAGGGCCAGGCCGGGGCAGGTGATGCTGGGGCAGGAAATGATGGCGTTCCTGAACGAGACCTGTGATAGGTTCTCATGGTATAGGATAACCGGCGTCTCTCCAGTTTCCTACCTCCTGTATAATATATAACCGTGGGGCCCGGAAATTGGCAAACTATACATTCATTGACATGGCATTGAGATTTCTTATCAGAGTAAATAGCGGTTGGGAGATATGGTGGCTCATAGTGGGGTGAGCAGAGTACTGGAGAAGGAGGATGAGGAGCACGGGAGGGTGATGATGATGATGATGATGATGTGGAGAAGGGGAATGATTTCTGCATACATATTTATCGGCAGACGAATGAGAGATACAATGAATTGTCCTCCCTCAAGCAGAAGATATAGGAAATCAAACTGGGATGGATTCCCCCCCCCCTTGATAAAACAACAAGGTAATCAAGGTAATCTAAAGCAGTTAGGTTACCTTTACATCTCCTCCTTTACTGTATTAACTTCCCCTACCCTCCCAGTGACCAGAGGCTACGGCCATATTTACTAAGCTTCTCCACCTGTCCAAGGCCATGGGCTGTGAGGTGTCTACCAGCATAACCCCGCTTAGTATAGCTGTATATGGCCGTTGGGTGGGCAGCGCTGGGCGTCCCACCAGTTTAAGAGTATAACCTCTTGTTTGGGTTATTCCTCCTCTCCCCTTTATTAGGGTCTGGAGGGTATTCCCATTCTCTCCCAAGGTGCATGTGTGGGACCCGCTGGGAACGTCCATAGTTTGGGTAACCCACGCCGCCTGGATTTATTTATTTATAAAATATTTTACCAGGAAGTAATACAGTGAGAGTTACCTCTCGTTTTCATGTATGTCCTGGGCACAGAGTAAAACAAATAATACATGGTTTCAAGTACAGTTACATAAATGAACAGGGTATATATTATATACAAGACATTGCATGCACAGTTAAAGAAAATATATATTATGGGCGTATGAAACAGTTACAGACCAGGTTAAAATGTGAGACAGCCTTAGATTTGAAAGAACTTAAACTGGTGGTGGATGTGAGAGTCTCTGGTAGGTTGTTCCAGTTTTGGGGTGCACGGAAGGAGAAGGAGGAACGTCCGGATACTTTGTTGAGCCTTGGGACCATGAATAGTCTTTTGGAGTCTGATCTCAGGTGATAAGTGCTGCAGGTGGTAGGGGTGAGGAGCTTGTTCAGGTAGCTGGGTAGCTTGCCCATGAAGAATTTAAAGGCAAGACAGGAAAGGTGAACTTTGCACCTAGACTCGAGTGATGACCAATCTAGTTGTTTGAGCATTTCGCAGTGATGTGTGTTGTAGTTGCATTGGAGAACAAAACGACAAATTGAATTGTAGAGGGTGTCAAGTTTGCTAAGGTGGGTTTGAGGAGCCGAGCCATATACTATGTCTCCATAGTCAATAATTGGCATTAGCATCTGCTGTGCGATACGCTTTCTGACCAGGAGACTTAGGGAGGATTTGTTCCTGTAATGTACCCCTAGTTTGGCATAGGTCTTGGTTGTCAGGGTATCAATGTGCATCCCGAATGATAAGTGGGAGTCAAACCATAAGCCCAGGTATTTAAAACTAGTGACAGGGGTTAGGGTGGTGTTAGCGTTGGTTCTAATCAGGAGCTCAGTCACTGGGAGCTTTACAAATTTAGTCTTGGTCCCAAATACCATTGTTACAGTCTTGTCGGTGTTAAAAACAGTTTGTTTTGGGAAATCCAGTTTTCGAGTCTCAAAAAGTCAGACTGAAGTATGTGTTGAAGGTCAGAGAGGCTATGGCTGTGTGCATATAGGATTGTGTCATCTGCATACATGTGTATTGAGGCTTCCTTACAAGCTGTGGGAAGATCATTAATGAACACTGAGAAGAGTAGGGGCCCCAGAACAGAGCCTTGCGGGACACCACAGGTGATATCCAGGGGGTTGGAGTTAGAGCCTGAGATGGACACATGTTGGGATCTTCCTGATAGGTAGGACTGAAACCAGTTTAAAGCATGTTCCCCTATTCCAGAGCTCTGGAGTTTGTTAAGCAGGATAGCATGATCAGCTGTGTCAAAAGCCTTTGCAAAATCTAGGAATACTGCACCAGTGAGTTGTCCCCGTTCCATTCCACACTGGATTTCATTGCAAACTTTTAGCAGGGTAGTTACGGTGGAGTGTTTGGGACGAAACCCAGATTGGAATTGGCTAGGGAAATTTGTCTTGGTATAGAAATCGGTTAATTGGGAGAGGACACATTTTTCCATGACTTTGGATAGAATTGGGAGAAGTGAGATTGGCCTGTAATTTGAGACAGTGTTTTTGTCCCCACTTTTGAAGATTGGGACAACTCTGGCAGTTTTCCAGGTCTTAGGGATATGGCCTGCAGACAGGATAGAGTTGACTATGGACGCAATTGGATTGGCAATGGCTGGGGCACCAAGTCGTAGGAACCTAGATTGTAGTAAGTCGGGTCCACATTGGCTGCTTAGTTTTAGTTTGAGGAGCGCTTGTATAATCTCCTCTTCAGATACTGGGCCAAATTGAAAATTGTGGGCAGTGTTGGGAGAGGGTGGGACTGTAGGGGTACTCCCAGGATGAGATTCAGGTTTGTGGTTTGGGCTGCGTTTCGCTAATAAGTTAGTGGCACACCCCACAAAGTAATCATTGAATGCATTTGCAATGTCAGTGGGGTTTGTCAGAGTAATATCCCCCTTAGTGATATTACTTGGTTGCTGATGGTTAGGAGGCTGGAATATATTGTTGATAACCTTCCAGAAGTTAGCTGGGTTTGATGTATTCTGGTGGAGATTGTCAGAGTAATATTGTGCTTTTGCGTGCCTTGTTTGCCTTGTGCACATGTTACGCAGGCATCTGTAGTGATTGAGATCCTTGGTAGTGCCAGTTACTTTGTAGCTTTTCCACAAGGCATCCCTGAGCTGGTAGAGTGCTATAAGGTCAGGTGTAACCCATGGAAGGTGGGCCCCCCGTACCCTTATTTTGCGTAGTGGAGCATGGGTATCGCAGAGTTTTAAGAACTCGGATTGGAAATAGTTGAGCGCAGAATCAGGGTCGGAATTAAATCGATTCTGTGCCATGGGCAGTTGGTAAGGTCATCCAGAAACTGTTCTGGGTTAAAGTTTTTAAATGTTCTAGTGAGGAGAACTTTAGGGCTTGAATGGGGCGGTTTAATTTTCCTTACACAGTACACTATTGCATGGTCACTGAAAATATCAGGAAGGATGCCAGAGGATTGAATTCTGCTGGGGTTTGAGGAGAGAATCCAGTCTAGCAAGGAATGGTTGTGCGATTTCAGGTTTATCCGTGTGGGTTGGGAAATGAGTTGCGATAGGTTAAGTGACTTGAGTTGTATCTGGATTTTGTGGTTTTTAGGGTCAAGCCAATTGAAGTTGAAATCCCCAAGAACTAGCAGCTCACTCTTCTCATTCAGAGAGGAAATGGAGCCAAGAAACTGGGTGATATCAGTCAGGGGCTTTAGGGGGGCGGTAGATGCCAGCAAGAAAGATGGGCTTAGAAAAGGGGAGGCAGATTTTGCCAACTAGAATTTCAAAAGAGGGTGGGCTTGGGGGGCAATTTAGCAGTGTAAATTGTAATGTGTCTGCAATATAAAATAACACCCCTCCTCTCTTTGACCTATCTCTCCTAAAAATGGAGTATCCCTGAATGGCAATATTTGCATTACGGTTTTAGGGGATAGCCATGTTTCTGTAAGAACAATGGCTTTGGGTTTATGCATAAGGCACCATGCCCTTAGTTCGTCCAGTTTGGGCAGCAGGCTCCGGATGTTTATATGGGCGACAGATAGGCCTTTTTGGAATTTAAAGGTGGAATTCTCAGGGGCATGGGACAGAGCTGAAATGGGAGGACCTGGGTTAGGTTCAATATCACCTGCTAAAGAGAGTAATAGTATGAGTAGAAATTTGGGTAGTTGTTTGCAACTTTGTGGTGTTTTCCATTAGAGTGAGCAGTGGTTGGAGTGCTGGTTTTTAGAGTTCTCCACCAACATTCAGTAGATAGTGCAAGGCTTCTGCGTAGTCCAGGGTGTATGGTGATGTTGGGTGTGGGCCAGGATGGAGGAGTTTGTAGTGGATAGAGGGAGTAACATCTCCATGAGGCCAGGAGAAAGAAAAAAGTTAAAATACATACTGCTGCGGCACAGTTTATTCGAGCATTTGCCCGTTCTCCGCCTCCGATCGGGGCGCTCTCCCTACCGCTGCCGGGTCCGCCGGGTCCCCCGGAACCCCCTGCCGCTGTCCCGCGATCGCGGGACACCAGGGCTCCCTCGGGGAGCCCCTGGACACGCGTGCAGGGGGCGCACGCTCCCGATGGCGCGTGACCGCGCGTCTATGACGCGCGGCACGCCGAGGGGCGGCCACTAGCAAGCCGGGAGATTTCCCGGCTTGCGGTACCGACCACACTTCAATAAAGTGTGTCGGTAGTGTAGCAGGTTCATGATGCCGAGTGGATGGCGAGTTTAGACTCGCACAGGGAGAGTATATGGGGGGGGGACACGTGGACAGTGTGCACAGTGCTATACGCTCCCTCTCTTCTGCACAGCGTACTTGTTGTGTCTCCAGTGGTCAAAGTGACTTAACCCATTCCCGCAGGAAACATCCGGGTGCGTCTCCCATCAAAACCAGGCAAAGGAGCACGAGTTAGCAAAGGAATTGCACTGATAAATCTGGTGCTGTTTTTTGCACTGGTTTCGCCCCAGTTTTCCAGTAAATAAACCCACAAGTCTCTCCGTCCTCCCACAGTCAGTGCCCCAGCGCCCTTTAGGCCGCGCTTAGAGTCTCGGCGATGCGACGTTGCGTGAAAACCAATGTACTGAATCTGTGGCGTGCGCTTATAGTAGGAGTGGCGCAGCGGCGCTGGAAGTCAATTAAATTAGATTTGTCAGCGACCGCAGCGTGATGTCAGCGTCACCGTAGCAAGGACTATAAGCGCGGCCTTACACATCCAGTGTCCCGGCTTCTTTGGACCAGACCGTGATCCCCGGCAAGGGAGGAAACCGTAACTCTGACAGGCGGAGGAAGAAACGTCTCACGTAGAGGTTTTTATTTAAAATCGCAAAGAAACGGTTTGCTTGTTTTTTTTAATCCCGAACCAGCTAAAATAATCAATAAATAGATGTTGTAAATACAAAGAATCACGTTTTCAAACAATGAGTTTGGCTTCAAATCATTTTTTTGAAAGAGTTTTTAAGATTTTTTTTTCACAAGAGATCTGGGTTTTGGTTTCTGGCTAATCCCGCACGTTGTGCCTGCGCGAGAAATTACCCCCCGCGTGTAAATATGAACATTAACATGTGTACATGTAAGCTCGGGAGACAGGGAGAGAGGGGGTGACGGGGTGAGGGAGAGAGGGGGTGAGGGAGAGAAGGGGTGAGGGAGAGAAGGGGTGAGGGAGAGAGGGTGAGAGGGGGTGAGGGAGAGAGGGGGTGAGGGAGACAGGGAGAGAAGGGGTGAGGGAGAGACGGGGTGAGGGAGAGAGGGGGTGAGGGAGAGAGGGGGTGAGGGAGACAGGGAGAGAAGGGGTGAGGGGGTGCCGTGGGGAGTTTGTTTCATACAATCTTTCCTATACATGCAGGGGAGAGACAGGATGACGGATATGTAAGAGCAAGAGGGGAGGCACAGAAACACACGGGTGGGAGGTCAGGGAAAATGTGTGGGTGGATTTCGTTACTAAAAGAGTAGTGGATCCATGAAGCAGCTCCCCGGGAGTGGTGGTGAACTCTAATGCGGTCAAATAATTCTGTTTCTTCAGATGGACCCAACGGGACCTGAATATGGGACAAAGCTGGCCTCCGAGGTTGGGAAACGGGCAGTGAGGCGAATGAAGTGGTCAGTTTCTTTGTTACAACTGTTAGAAATGGTGGAGATTGGTTCGATAGCTTTTAATTGACGTGAACTCTGTGATATGTTACGTGGCACTTTATGTGGGAATAGCCAGTAGTTGTGGTGGAAGTGGCCTACAGAGGCGTGGCAATGTCTGATTTACAAAAACATTTACACCGGGGGGGAGAGGGCAACTCCAGTCCTCAAGGGTCACCAACAAGTCAGGGTTTCAGGATATCCCTGCTTCAGCACAGGTGGCTCAATCAGTGTAACTACTGTAATTACTGTAATTGTAACAGTGTAACTATGTAACTATGTAAGTGGCTCGGGCAAAGACTGAGTCTCTGATTGAGTCGCCTATGATTGAGCCACCTTTGCTGAAGCAGAGAAATCCTGAAAACCTGGCCTATTGGGGGGGGGGGGGGGACTGGAGTTGGCACCCCATGATCCCTGATTTACACGTACGTAACATTTTAGCTATCAAGTACAAAGGGGCGCAACGCTAAAATAATTAATTTTCCTTGGAAACAAACTGGGATTGATCATTAGTGGCACACGGAGCGTTCAAATAAGAAAGTACTGGTACTGTGCGTCCCTTGGTAGCACCACTGGCCGGCAGTCTGATTACACCGTTCTGTTCTAGACTTGTCCGGGACTAACCCTGGCAGGTAACGGGCAGTAACCCAGATATATTTACCTTAAGCTAGTGCCTGTTCTACATCTCATGGCTTGGGAATCAGTATATACGGGCCATTACTGTGATTGTCACGGGGACCGCACCAGGCCTGTGTTTCCCTCGGATCCGTATGGATTATTGATTATGGGCATTCCTACGGCACTCTGGATATTTATTGAGGCTTTTTCACATAATGAAGAGAACACACGTTTGTGAGCGCCATTACCGTCCATCTCTGCTGCTCTAAGCGCCGGGCAGATTATATAACATACAAATATCGTGGCCCTTCCAGTTATTGGATCCAACGGCTTCTGGGGGGTTATTATTTACTAAAATCTCCCAAAACTGGGACCAAACCAGCACAACAAAAACAAAAACCAGCACCAGATTTATCCAGGGAAAACTCCAACTGTTTCACTGGGGTTCCTTCCCTTTGGTAAATCTGGGGCTGTTTTCTGCGCTGTTTTCTGCGCTGATTTTGCAACCTTTAGTAAATAGCCCCCTTGGTCCGCTGGCTTTTTATGGTGGTTTCTGCCATGTTTGCCCAATGTTCCTGGAGTGATTTCCTTCTGGGGTTCTTGGCGTGATCTTGGAGCATGTCACATGTCGTTGGCATGTTCTTGGGGTGTTCTCGACGCCTGCCTGAAACGCCCTTGGTTATATTCCTGGTATGTTCTCTGTGTGATCTTGTAGCAGCTGCCATGTTCTTGGCATGTTCTCTGTTGTGTTCTTAGTATAACTCTTTTGTTCCTGCATATTATCAGTGTGTTCTTGTACCGGGTATCCGGTTCTTGGCATGTTCTTGATGTGTGTTTCATACATGTAGTTTCGCGGTTTCAGTTCATAGCAGAGCCGTGAGCCCATCAGTCAGCAGCAGGAGCAGCAGCGCTGTCCCCAGGGTGTATGCGCTGCCCCGCGTGCTCCATGCGCTGGATCTGTAGTAGGACGCCAGCACGCCGTTATTACACAGGTTCCCCGAGCAGCAGTGCCGCTTGTGACTGGGCAGGACCGCGAGAGAAGCCGAGAGACCCAGACACATGTTCTCCGAGCAGCAGCCGCGCATCATCGTCTTATCCGAGGGAAAGGCTGCACAAGAGACACAAGGACTAGGTGAGAGAGAGGGGAGAGACAAGGGGGTGGAGAGTGGGGAGAGAGGAGGAGGAGGAGAGGAGGGGGAGAGAGAGAGAGAGAGAGAAGGGGAGGAGAGACAAGGGGATGGAGAGAGCGGGGGAGGAGGAGAGGGAGAGGGGATAGAGAGAAGGGGGAGAGGGGACGGAGTGAAAGGGGGGGAGAGATGTGGGGAAAGAGGGGGGAAAGAGTGGGGGGGGAAGAGTGGGGGGGAGAGTGGGGGAGGGGGGAAAGAGTGGGGGGGGGGAAGAGGTGGGGGAAATATATACACCCCGTGTCTCCTCCCTCCAAATAACATAGGGAGAGACACCTGTCCTCGGAAGGAGTGCCTGGGGAATATGCTAGGGGTGTATGAAAAGTGTTTTTAACTGATTCACACCCCACACCTCCTAAAGGATTTCCATAAGAACTATATGGAGTTGGCAAGTCTAAGGTACCTTGAATCATTGAAATATCCTTTTCATTCCCATTAGCCTATCTCTCGGGTACCCTAGGTATCTCTCTCACAGATACCTGGGAAATATGCTCATTTGAATATGCAAAGTATATTCAAATTCTCTGCATTCCCCAGGTATCTCGGGTGTGTTCGCAGGTACCGCTCTCTCTGTCCCACAGGCTGCTGTTTGTGTAAATAATTAGCTTGGTATATACCCCGTGTTACTGATTTAGGTAACGCGATGCTACGAGCCCGGATGTAGCAGAGGTCGGTGAATCTGGACCCATAGAGAGGTGCTGGGCATGGAGATCAGACAGGTAGAGAGGTGCTGGGCATGGCGATCAGACAGATAGAGAGGTGCTGGGCATGGAGATCAGACAGATAGAGAGGTGCTGGGCATGGCAATCAGACAGGTAGAGAGGTGCTGGGCATGGAGATCAGACAGATAGAGAGGTGCTGGGCGTGGCGATCAGACAGATAGAGAGGTGCTGGGCATGGAGATCAGACAGATAGAGAGGTGCTGGGCGTGGCGATCAGACAGATAGAGAGGTGCTGGGCATGGCGATCAGATAGATAGAGAGGTGCTGGGCATGGAGATCAGACAGATAGAGAGGTGCTGGGCGTGGCGATCAGACAGGTAGAGAGGTGCTGGGCATGGAGATCAGACAGATAGAGAGGTGCTGGGCGTGGCGATCAGACAGGTAGAGAGGTGCTGGGCATGGAGATCAGACAGATAGAGAGGTGCTGGGCGTGGCGATCAGACAGATAGAGAGGTGCTGGGCGTGGAGATCAGACAGATAGAGAGGTGCTGGGCGTGGAGATCAGACAGATAGAGAGGTGCTGGGCATGGAGATCAGACAGATAGAGAGGTGCTGGGCATGGCGATCAGACAGATAGAGAGGTGCTGGGCATGGCGATCAGACAGGTAGAGAGGTGCTGGGCATGGAGATCAGACAGATAGAGAGGTGCTGGGCGTGGCGATCAGTCAGATAGAGAGGTGCTGGGCGTGGCGATCAGACAGATAGAGAGGTGCTGGGCATGGCGATCAGACAGATAGAGAGGTGATGGGCATGGAGATCAGGCAGATAGAGAGGTGCTGGGCATGGCGATCAGACAGATAGAGAAGTGCTGGGCGTGGCGATCAGACAGATAGAGAGGTGCTGGGCGTGGTGATCAGACAGATAGAGAGGTGCTGGGCATGGCGATCAGACAGATAGAGAAGTGCTGGGCGTGGCGATCAGACAGATAGAGAGGTGCTGGGCGTGGCGATCAGACAGATAGAGAGGTGCTGGGCGTGGAGATCAGACAGATAGAGAGGTGCTGGGCATGGCGATCAGACAGATAGAGAGGTGCTGGGCGTGGAGATCAGACAGATAGAGAGGTGCTGGGCATGGAGATCAGACAGATAGAGAGGTGCTGGGCATGGAGATCAGACAGGTAGAGAGGTGCTGGGCGTGGAGATCAGACAGATAGAGAGGTGCTGGGCGTGGAGATCAGACAGGTAGAGAGGTGCTGGGCGTGGAGATCAGACAGGTAGAGAGGTGCTGGGCGTGGAGATCAGACAGGTAGAGAGGTGCTGGGCATGGAGATCAGACAGGTAGAGAGGTGCTGGGCATGGAGATCAGACAGATAGAGAGGTGCTGGGCATGGAGATCAGACAGTTAGAGAGGTGCTGGGCATGGAGATCAGACAGTTAGAGAGGTGCTGGGCATGGAGATCAGACAGATAGAGAGGTGCTGGGCATGGAGATCAGACAGGTAGAGAGGTGCTGGGCATGGAGATCAGACAGATAGAGAGGTGCTGGGCATGGCGATCAGACAGATAGAGAGGTGCTGGGCGTGGCGGTCAGACAGATAGAGAGGTGCTAGGCATGGAGATCAGACAGATAGAGAGGTGCTGGGCGTGGAGATCAGACAGATAGAGAGGTGCTGGGCGTGGAGATCAGACAGATAGAGAGGTGCTGGGCATGGAGATCAGACAGGTAGAGAGGTGCTGGGCGTGGAGATCAGACAGATAGAGAGGTGCTGGGCATGGAGATCAGACAGGTAGAGAGGTGCTGGGCATGGAGATCAGACAGGTAGAGAGGTGCTGGGCATGGAGATCAGACAGGTAGAGAGGTGCTGGGCATGGAGATCAGACAGATAGAGAGGTGCTGGGCATGGAGATCAGACAGTTAGAGAGGTGCTGGGCATGGAGATCAGACAGATAGAGAGGTGCTGGGCATGGAGATCAGACAGGTAGAGAGGTGCTGGGCATGGAGATCAGACAGGTAGAGAGGTGCTGGGCATGGAGATCAGACAGATAGAGAGGTGCTGGGCATGGCGATCAGACAGATAGAGAGGTGCTGGGCATGGAGATCAGACAGATAGAGAGGTGCTGGGCATGGAGATCAGACAGATAGAGAGGTGCTGGGCATGGAGATCAGACAGATAGAGAGGTGCTGGGCATAGCGATCAGACAGATAGAGAGGTGCTGGGCGTGGCGATCAGACAGATAGAGAGGTGCTGGGCGTGGCGATCACACAGATAGAGAGGTGCTGGGCATGGTGATCAGACAGATAGAGAGGTGCTGGGCATGGAGATCAGACAGAGAGAGAGGTGCTGGGCGTGGCGATTAGACAGATAGAGAGGTGCTGGGCATGGAGATCAGACAGATAGAGAGGTGCTGCGCATGGCGATCAGACAGATAGAGAGGTGCTGGGCATGGAGATCAGACAGGTAGAGAGGTGCTGGGCGTGGCGGTCAGACAGATAGAGAGGTGCTGGGGGTGGCGATCAGACAGATAGAGAGGTGCTGGGCATGGAGATCAGACAGGTAGAGAGGTGCTGGGCGTGGAGATCAGACAAATAGAGAGGTGCTGGGCATGGCGATCAGACAGATAGAGAGGTGCTGGGCGTGGCGGTCAGACAGATAGAGAGGTGCTAGGCGTGGAGATCAGACAGATAGAGAGGTGCTGGGCGTGGAGATCAGACAGATAGAGAGGTGCTGGGCATGGAGATCAGACAGATAGAGAGGTGCTGGGCGTGGAGATCAGACAGGTAGAGAGGTGCTGGGCGTGGAGATCAGACAGGTAGAGAGGTGCTGGGCATGGCGATCAGACAGGTAGAGAGGTGCTGGGCATGGAGATCAGACAGATAGAGAGGTGCTGGGCATGGCGATCAGACAGATAGAGAGAGGTTCTGGGCATGGAGATCAGACAGATAGAGAGGTGCTGGGCATGGAGATCAGACAGATAGAGAGGTGCTGGGTGTGGCGGTCAGACAGATAGAGAGGTGCTGGGCGTGGCGATCAGACAGATAGAGAGGTGCTGGGCATGGAGATCAGACAGGTAGAGAGGTGCTGGGCGTGGAGATCAGACAAATAGAGAGGTGCTGGGCATGGCGATCAGACAGATAGAGAGGTGCTGGGCGTGGCGGTCAGACAGATAGAGAGGTGCTAGGCGTGGAGATCAGACAGAGAGAGGTGCTGGGCATGGAGATCAGACAGATAGAGAGGTGCTGGGCATGGAGATCAGACAGATAGAGAGGTGCTGGGCGTGGCGATCAGACAGATAGAGAGGTGCTGGGCGTGGAGATCAGACAGATAGAGAGGTGCTGGGCATGGCGATCAGAAAGATAGAGAGGTGCTGGGCATGGAGATCAGACAGATAGAGAGGTGCTGGGCATGGAGATCAGACAGATAGAGAGAGGTGCTGGGCGTGGAGATCAGACAGATAGAGAGAGGTGCTGGGCGTGGCGATCAGACAGATAGAGAGGTGCTGGGCGTGGCGATCAGACAGATAGAGAGAGGTGCTGGGCGTGGAGATCAGACAGATAGAGAGGTGCTGGGCATGGCGATCAGACAGATAGAGAGGTGCTGGGCATGGAGATCAGACAGATAGAGAGGTGCTGGGCGTGGCGATCAGACAGGTAGAGAGGTGCTGGGCGTGGCGATCAGACAGATAGAGAGGTGCTGGGCATGGAGATCAGACAGATAGAGAGGTGCTGGGCGTGGAGATCAGACAGGTAGAGAGGTGCTGGGCGTGGAGATCAGACAGGTAGAGAGGTGCTGGGCATGGCGATCAGACAGGTAGAGAGGTGCTGGGCATGGAGATCAGACAGATAGAGAGGTGCTGGGCATGGCGATCAGACAGATAGAGAGAGGTTCTGGGCATGGAGATCAGACAGATAGAGAGGTGCTGGGCATGGAGATCAGACAGATAGCGAGGTGCTGGGTGTGGCGGTCAGACAGATAGAGAGGTGCTGGGCGTGGCGATCAGACAGATAGAGAGGTGCTGGGCATGGAGATCAGACAGGTAGAGAGGTGCTGGGCGTGGAGATCAGACAAATAGAGAGGTGCTGGGCATGGCGATCAGACAGATAGAGAGGTGCTGGGCGTGGCGGTCAGACAGATAGAGAGGTGCTAGGCGTGGAGATCAGACAGAGAGAGGTGCTGGGCATGGAGATCAGACAGATAGAGAGGTGCTGGGCATGGAGATCAGACAGATAGAGAGGTGCTGGGCGTGGCGATCAGACAGATAGAGAGGTGCTGGGCGTGGAGATCAGACAGATAGAGAGGTGCTGGGCATGGCGATCAGAAAGATAGAGAGGTGCTGGGCATGGAGATCAGACAGATAGAGAGGTGCTGGGCATGGAGATCAGACAGATAGAGAGAGGTGCTGGGCGTGGAGATCAGACAGATAGAGAGAGGTGCTGGGCGTGGCGATCAGACAGATAGAGAGGTGCTGGGCGTGGCGATCAGACAGATAGAGAGAGGTGCTGGGCGTGGAGATCAGACAGATAGAGAGGTGCTGGGCATGGCGATCAGACAGATAGAGAGGTGCTGGGCATGGAGATCAGACAGATAGAGAGGTGCTGGGCGTGGCGATCAGACAGGTAGAGAGGTGCTGGGCGTGGCGATCAGACAGATAGAGAGGTGCTGGGCATGGAGATCAGACAGATAGAGAGGTGCTGGGCATGGAGATCAGACAGATAGAGAGGTGCTGGGCGTGGAGATCAGACAGGTAGAGAGGTGCTGGGGATGGAGATCAGACAGGTAGAGAGGTGCTGGGCATGGAGATCAGACAGATAGAGAGGTGCTGGGCATGGCGATCAGACAGATAGAGAGGTGCTGGGCGTGGAGATCAGACAGATAGAGAGGTGCTGGGCGTGGAGATCAGACAGATAGAGAGGTGCTGCGCATGGCGATCAGACAGATAGAGAGGTGCTGGGCATGGAGATCAGACAGATAGAGAGGTGCTGGGCGTGGAGATCAGACAGATAGAGAGGTGCTGGGCGTGGCGATCAGACAGATAGAGAGGTGCTGGGCGTGGCGGTCAGACAGATAGAGAGGTGCTAGGCGTGGCGATCAGACAGATAGAGAGGTGCTGGGCGTGGAGATCAGACAGGTAGAGAGGTGCTGGGCGTGGAGATCAGACAGATAGAGAGGTGCTGGGCATGGAGATCAGACAGATAGAGAGGTGCTGGGCGTGGAGATCAGACAGGTAGAGAGGTGCTGGGCATGGCGATCAGACAGATAGAGAGGTGCTGGGCGTGGCGATCAGACAGGTAGAGAGGTGCTGGGCATGGCGATCAGACAGGTAGAGAGGTGCTGGGCATGGCGATCAGACAGGTAGAGAGGTGCTGGGCGTGGCGATCAGACAGGTAGAGAGGTGCTGGACGTGGAGATCAGACAGATAGAGAGGTGCTGGGCGTGGCGATCAGACAGATAGAGAGGTGCTGAGTGTGGCGATCAGACAGATAGAGAGGTGCTGGGCGTGGCGATCAGACAGATAGAGAGAGGTGCTGGGCGTGGCGATCAGACAGGTAGAGAGGTGCTGGGCGTGGAGATCACACAGATAGAGAGAGGTGCTGGGCGTGGCGATCAGACAGGTAGAGAGGTGCTGGGCGTGGCGATCAGACAGATAGAGAGGTGCTGGGCGTGGAGATCAGACAGGTAGAGAGGTGCTGGGCGTGGCGATCAGACAGATAGAGAGGTGCTGGGCGTGGAGATCAGACAGGTAGAGAGGTGCTGGGCATGGAGATCAGACAGGTAGAGAGGTGCTGGGCATGGAGATCAGACAGGTAGAGAGGTGCTGGGCATGGAGATCAGACAGAGAGGTGCTGGGCATGGAGATCAGACAGATAGAGAGGTGCTGGGCGTGGCGATCAGACAGGTAGAGAGGTGCTGGGCGTGGCGATCAGACAGATAGAGAGGTGCTGGGCGTGGAGATCAGACAGATAGAGAGGTGCTGGGCATGGAGATCAGACAGATAGAGAGGTGCTGGGCGTGGAGATCAGACAGGTAGAGAGGTGCTGGGGGTGGAGATCAGACAGGTAGAGAGGTGCTGGGCATGGAGATCAGACAGATAGAGAGGTGCTGGGCATGGCGATCAGACAGATAGAGAGGTGCTGGGAGTGGAGATCGGACAGATAGAGAGGTGCTGGGCATGGAGATCAGACAGATAGAGAGGTGCTGCGCATGGCGATCAGACAGATAGAGAGGTGCTGGGCATGGAGATCAGACAGATAGAGAGGTGCTGGGCGTGGAGATCAGACAGATAGAGAGGTGCTGGGCGTGGCGATCAGACAGATAGAGAGGTGCTGGGCATGGCGATCAGACAGATAGAGAGGTGCTGGGCATGGCGATCAGACAGATAGAGAGGTGCTGGGCATGGAGATCAGACAGGTAGAGAGGTGCTGGGCGTGGCGATCAGACAGATAGAGAGGTGCTGGGCATGGAGATCAGACAGAGAGGTGCTGGGCATGGAGATCAGACAGATAGAGAGGTGCTGGGCGTGGAGATCAGACAGATAGAGAGGTGCTGGGAATGGCGATCAGACAGATAGAGAGGTGCTGGGCATGGCGATCAGACAGATAGAGAGGTGCTGGGCATGGAGATCAGACAGATAGAGAGGTGCTGGGCGTGGAGATCAGACAGGTAGAGAGGTGCTGGGGGTGGAGATCAGACAGGTAGAGAGGTGCTGGGCATGGAGATCAGACAGATAGAGAGGTGCTGGGCATGGCGATCAGACAGATAGAGAGGTGCTGGGAGTGGAGATCGGACAGATAGAGAGGTGCTGGGCATGGAGATCAGACAGATAGAGAGGTGCTGCGCATGGCGATCAGACAGATAGAGAGGTGCTGGGCATGGAGATCAGACAGATAGAGAGGTGCTGGGCGTGGAGATCAGACAGATAGAGAGGTGCTGGGCGTGGCGATCAGACAGATAGAGAGGTGCTGGGCATGGCGATCAGACAGATAGAGAGGTGCTGGGCATGGCGATCAGACAGATAGAGAGGTGCTGGGCATGGAGATCAGACAGGTAGAGAGGTGCTGGGCGTGGCGATCAGACAGATAGAGAGGTGCTGGGCATGGAGATCAGACAGATAGAGAGGTGCTGGGCGTGGCGATCAGACAGAGAGAGGTGCTGGGCGTGGAGATCAGACAGATAGAGAGGTGCTGGGAATGGCGATCAGACAGATAGAGAGGTGCTGGGCATGGCGATCAGACAGATAGAGAGGTGCTGGGCATGGAGATCAGACAGATAGAGAGGTGCTGGGCATGGCGATCAGACAGATAGAGAGGTGCTGGGCATGGAGATCAGACAGTTAGAGAGGTGCTGGGCATGGAGATCAGACAGATAGAGAGGTGCTGGGCATGGCGATCAGACAGGTAGAGAGGTGCTGGGCATGGCGATCAGACAGATAGAGAGGTGCTGGGCGTGGAGATCAGACAGATAGAGAGGTGCTGGGCATGGCGATCAGACAGATAGAGAGGTGCTGGGCGTGGAGATCAGACAGATAGAGAGGTGCTGGGCGTGGAGATCAGACAGATAGAGAGGTGCTGGGCGTGGAGATCAGACAGATAGAGAGGTGCTGGGCATGGAGATCAGACAGATAGAGAGGTGCTGGGCGTGGCGATTAGACAGATAGAAAGGTGCTGGGCGTGGAGATCAGACAGATAGAGAGGTGCTGGGCGTGGAGATCAGACAGATAGAGAGGTGCTGGGCATGGAGATCAGACAGATAGAGAGGTGCTGGGCATGGCGATCAGACAGATAGAGAGGTGCTGGGCATGGAGATCAGACAGTTAGAGAGGTGATGGGCATGGAGATCAGACAGATAGAGATGTGCTGGGCATGGCGATCAGACAGTTGGCGTGGAGATCAGACAGATAGAGAGGTGCTGGGCATGGAGATCAGACAGATAGAGAGGTGCTGGGCATGACGATCAGACAGATAGAGAGGTGCTGGGCATGACGATCAGACAGATAGAGAGGTGCTGGGCATGGCGATCAGACAGATAGAGAGGTGCTGGGCATGGAGATCAGACAGGTAGAGAGGTGCTGGGCATGGAGATCAGACAGGTAGATAGGTGCAGGGCATGGAGATCAGACAGGTAGAGAGGTGCTGGGCATGGCGATCAGACAGATAGAGAGGTGCTGGGCATGGAGATCAGACAGGTAGAGAGGTGCTGGGCATGGAGATCAGACAGGTAGAGAGGTGCTGGGCATGGAGATCAGACAGATAGAGAGGTGCTGGGCATGGCGATCAGACAGATAGATAGGTGCTGGGCATGGAGATCAGACAGGTAGAGAGGTGCTGGGCATGGAGATCAGACAGGTAGAGAGGTGCTGGGCGTGGCGATCAGACAGATAGAGAGGTGCTGGGCGTGGAGATCAGACAGGTAGAGAGGTGCTGGGCGTGGCGATCAGACAGATAGAGAGGTGCTGGGCGTGGAGATCAGACAGGTAGAGAGGTTCTGGGCATGGAGATCAGACAGGTAGAGAGGTGCTGGGCGTGGAGATCAGACAGATAGAGAGGTGCTGGGCGTGGCGATTAGACAGATAGAAAGGTGCTGGGCGTGGAGATCAGACAGATAGAGAGGTGCTGGGCGTGGCGATCAGACAGATAGAGAGGTGCTGGGCATGGAGATCAGACAGTTAGAGAGGTGCTGGGCATGGCGATCAGACAGTTGGCGTGGAGATCAGACAGATAGAGAGGTGCTGGGCATGGAGATCAGACAGATAAAGAGGTGCTGGGCATGACGATCAGACAGATAGAGAGGTGCTGGGCGTGGAGATCAGACAGATAGAGAGGTGCTGGGCATGGCGATCAGACAGATAGAGAGGTGCTGGGCGTGGAGATCAGACAGGTAGAGAGGTGCTGGGGATGGAGATCAGACAGGTAGAGAGGTGCTGGGCATGGAGATCAGACAGATAGAGAGGTGCTGGGCATGGCGATCAGACAGATAGAGAGGTGCTGGGCGTGGAGATCAGACAGATAGAGAGGTGCTGGGCGTGGAGATCAGACAGATAGAGAGGTGCTGCGCATGGCGATCAGACAGATAGAGAGGTGCTGGGCATGGAGATCAGACAGATAGAGAGGTGCTGGGCGTGGAGATCAGACAGATAGAGAGGTGCTGGGCGTGGCGATCAGACAGATAGAGAGGTGCTGGGCGTGGCGGTCAGACAGATAGAGAGGTGCTAGGCGTGGCGATCAGACAGATAGAGAGGTGCTGGGCGTGGAGATCAGACAGGTAGAGAGGTGCTGGGCGTGGAGATCAGACAGATAGAGAGGTGCTGGGCATGGAGATCAGACAGATAGAGAGGTGCTGGGCGTGGAGATCAGACAGGTAGAGAGGTGCTGGGCATGGCGATCAGACAGATAGAGAGGTGCTGGGCGTGGCGATCAGACAGGTAGAGAGGTGCTGGGCATGGCGATCAGACAGGTAGAGAGGTGCTGGGCATGGCGATCAGACAGGTAGAGAGGTGCTGGGCGTGGCGATCAGACAGGTAGAGAGGTGCTGGACGTGGAGATCAGACAGATAGAGAGGTGCTGGGCGTGGCGATCAGACAGATAGAGAGGTGCTGAGTGTGGCGATCAGACAGATAGAGAGGTGCTGGGCGTGGCGATCAGACAGATAGAGAGAGGTGCTGGGCGTGGCGATCAGACAGGTAGAGAGGTGCTGGGCGTGGAGATCACACAGATAGAGAGAGGTGCTGGGCGTGGCGATCAGACAGGTAGAGAGGTGCTGGGCGTGGCGATCAGACAGATAGAGAGGTGCTGGGCGTGGCGATCAGACAGATAGAGAGAGGTGCTGGGCGTGGCGATCAGACAGGTAGAGAGGTGCTGGGCGTGGAGATCACACAGATAGAGAGAGGTGCTGGGCGTGGCGATCAGACAGGTAGAGAGGTGCTGGGCGTGGCGATCAGACAGATAGAGAGGTGCTGGGCGTGGAGATCAGACAGGTAGAGAGGTGCTGGGCGTGGCGATCAGACAGATAGAGAGGTGCTGGGCGTGGAGATCAGACAGGTAGAGAGGTTCTGGGCATGGAGATCAGACAGGTAGAGAGGTGCTGGGCATGGAGATCAGACAGGTAGAGAGGTGCTGGGCATGGAGATCAGACAGAGAGGTGCTGGGCATGGAGATCAGACAGATAGAGAGGTGCTGGGCGTGGCGATCAGACAGGTAGAGAGGTGCTGGGCGTGGCGATCAGACAGATAGAGAGGTGCTGGGCGTGGAGATCAGACAGATAGAGAGGTGCTGGGCATGGAGATCAGACAGATAGAGAGGTGCTGGGCGTGGAGATCAGACAGGTAGAGAGGTGCTGGGGGTGGAGATCAGACAGGTAGAGAGGTGCTGGGCATGGAGATCAGACAGATAGAGAGGTGCTGGGCATGGCGATCAGACAGATAGAGAGGTGCTGGGAGTGGAGATCAGACAGATAGAGAGGTGCTGGGCATGGAGATCAGACAGATAGAGAGGTGCTGCGCATGGCGATCAGACAGATAGAGAGGTGCTGGGCATGGAGATCAGACAGATAGAGAGGTGCTGGGCGTGGAGATCAGACAGATAGAGAGGTGCTGGGCGTGGCGATCAGACAGATAGAGAGGTGCTGGGCATGGCGATCAGACAGATAGAGAGGTGCTGGGCATGGCGATCAGACAGATAGAGAGGTGCTGGGCATGGAGATCAGACAGGTAGAGAGGTGCTGGGCGTGGCGATCAGACAGATAGAGAGGTGCTGGGCATGGAGATCAGACAGATAGAGAGGTGCTGGGCGTGGCGATCAGACAGAGAGAGGTGCTGGGCGTGGAGATCAGACAGATAGAGAGGTGCTGGGAATGGCGATCAGACAGATAGAGAGGTGCTGGGCATGGCGATCAGACAGATAGAGAGGTGCTGGGCATGGAGATCAGACAGATAGAGAGGTGCTGGGCATGGCGATCAGACAGATAGAGAGGTGCTGGGCATGGAGATCAGACAGTTAGAGAGGTGCTGGGCATGGAGATCAGACAGATAGAGAGGTGCTGGGCATGGCGATCAGACAGGTAGAGAGGTGCTGGGCATGGCGATCAGACAGATAGAGAGGTGCTGGGCGTGGAGATCAGACAGATAGAGAGGTGCTGGGCATGGCGATCAGACAGATAGAGAGGTGCTGGGCGTGGAGATCAGACAGATAGAGAGGTGCTGGGCGTGGAGATCAGACAGATAGAGAGGTGCTGGGCGTGGAGATCAGACAGATAGAGAGGTGCTGGGCATGGAGATCAGACAGATAGAGAGGTGCTGGGCGTGGCGATTAGACAGATAGAAAGGTGCTGGGCGTGGAGATCAGACAGATAGAGAGGTGCTGGGCGTGGAGATCAGACAGATAGAGAGGTGCTGGGCATGGAGATCAGACAGATAGAGAGGTGCTGGGCATGGCGATCAGACAGATAGAGAGGTGCTGGGCATGGAGATCAGACAGTTAGAGAGGTGATGGGCATGGAGATCAGACAGATAGAGATGTGCTGGGCATGGCGATCAGACAGTTGGCGTGGAGATCAGACAGATAGAGAGGTGCTGGGCATGGAGATCAGACAGATAGAGAGGTGCTGGGCATGACGATCAGACAGATAGAGAGGTGCTGGGCATGACGATCAGACAGATAGAGAGGTGCTGGGCATGGCGATCAGACAGATAGAGAGGTGCTGGGCATGGAGATCAGACAGGTAGAGAGGTGCTGGGCATGGAGATCAGACAGGTAGATAGGTGCAGGGCATGGAGATCAGACAGGTAGAGAGGTGCTGGGCATGGCGATCAGACAGATAGAGAGGTGCTGGGCATGGAGATCAGACAGGTAGAGAGGTGCTGGGCATGGAGATCAGACAGGTAGAGAGGTGCTGGGCATGGAGATCAGACAGATAGAGAGGTGCTGGGCATGGCGATCAGACAGATAGATAGGTGCTGGGCATGGAGATCAGACAGGTAGAGAGGTGCTGGGCGTGGCGATCAGACAGATAGAGAGGTGCTGGGCGTGGAGATCAGACAGGTAGAGAGGTGCTGGGCGTGGCGATCAGACAGATAGAGAGGTGCTGGGCGTGGAGATCAGACAGGTAGAGAGGTTCTGGGCATGGAGATCAGACAGGTAGAGAGGTGCTGGGCGTGGAGATCAGACAGATAGAGAGGTGCTGGGCTTGGCGATTAGACAGATAGAAAGGTGCTGGGCGTGGAGATCAGACAGATAGAGAGGTGCTGGGCATGGAGATCAGACAGTTAGAGAGGTGCTGGGCATGGCGATCAGACAGTTGGCGTGGAGATCAGACAGATAGAGAGGTGCTGGGCATGGAGATCAGACAGATAAAGAGGTGCTGGGCATGACGATCAGACAGATAGAGAGGTGCTGGGCATGACGATCAGACAGATAGAGAGGTGCTGGCATGGCGATCAGACAGATAGAGAGGTGCTGGGCATGGAGATCAGACAGGTAGAGAGGTGCTGGGCATGGAGATCAGACAGGTAGATAGGTGCAGGGCATGGAGATCAGACAGGTAGAGAGGTGCTGGGCATGGCGATCAGACAGATAGAGAGGTGCTGGGCATGGAGATCAGACAGGTAGAGAGGTGCTGGGCATGGAGATCAGACAGGTAGAGAGGTGCTGGGCGTGGCGATCAGACAGATAGAGAGGTGCTGGGCGTGGCGTTCAGACAGATAGAGAGGTGCTGGGCGTGGCGATCAGACAGATAGAGAGGTGCTGGGCGTGGCGATCAGACAGATAGAGAGGTGCTGGGCGTGGCGATCAGACAGATAGAGAGGTGCTGGGCGTGGCGATCAGACAGATAGAGAGGTGCTGGCCGTGGAGATCAGACAGGTAGAGAGGTGCTGGGCGTGGGGATCAGACAGATAGAGAGGTGCTGGGCATGGTGATCAGACAGATAGAGAGGTGCTGGGCATGGAGATCAGACAGATAGAGAGGTGCTGGGCATGGCGATCAGACAGGCAGAGAGGTGCTGGGCGTGGCGATCAGACAGATAGAGAGGTGCTGGGCGTGGCGATCAGACAGATAGAGAGGTGCTGGGCGTGGCGATCAGACAGATAGAGAGGTGCTGGGCGTGGAGATCAGACAGATAGAGAGGTGCTGGGC
Organism: Ascaphus truei; assembly: GCF_040206685.1. Taxonomy (NCBI): domain Eukaryota; kingdom Metazoa; phylum Chordata; class Amphibia; order Anura; family Ascaphidae; genus Ascaphus; species Ascaphus truei. Next base: position 137,061,519 of record NC_134488.1, read on the forward strand.
ATGGAGATCAGACAGATAGAGAGGTGCTGGGCGTGGAGATCAGACAGGTAGAGAGGTGCTGGGCGTGGCGATCAGACAGGTAGAGAGGTGCTGGGCATGGAGATCAGACAGATAGAGAGGTGCTGGGCATGGAGATCAGACAGATAGAGAGGTGCTGGGCATGGAGATCAGACAGATAGAGAGGTGCTGGGCGTGGAGATCAGACAGGTAGAGAGGTGCTGGGCATGGCGTTCAGACAGATAGAGAGGTGCTGGGCATGGAGATCAGACAGATAGAGAGGTGCTGGGAATGGCGATCAGACAGATAGAGAGGTGCTGGGCATGGCGATCAGACAGATAGAGAGGTGCTGGGCATGGCGATCAGACAGATAGAGAGGTGCTGGGCATGGAGATCAGACAGTTAGAGAGGTGCTGGGCATGGAGATCAGACAGATAGAGAGGTGCTGGGCATGGCGATCAGACAGGTAGAGAGGTGCTGGGCATGGCGATCAGACAGATAGAGAGGTGCTGGGCGTGGAGATCAGACAGATAGAGAGGTGCTGGGCATGGAGATCAGACAGATAGAGAGGTGCTGGGCGTGGAGATCAGACAGATAGCGAGGTGCTGGGCATGGAGATCAGACAGATAGAGAGGTGCTGGGCATGGAGATCAGACAGGTAGAGAGGTGCTGGGCGTGGAGATCAGACAGATAGAGAGGTGCTGGGCGTGGAGATCAGACAGATAGAGAGGTGCTGGGCGTGGCGATTAGACAGATAGAAAGGTGCTGGGCGTGGAGATCAGACAGATAGAGAGGTGCTGGGCGTGGCGATCAGACAGATAGAGAGGTGCTGGGCATGGAGATAAGACAGTTAGAGAGGTGCTGGGCATGGAGATCAGACAGATAGAGAGGTGCTGGGCATGGCGATCAGACAGTTGGCGTGGAGATCAGACAGATAGAGAGGTGCTGGGCATGGAGATCAGACAGATAGAGAGGTGCTGGGCATGACGATCAGACAGATAGAGAGGTGCTGGGCATGACGATCAGACAGATAGAGAGGTGCTGGCATGGCGATCAGACAGATAGAGAGGTGCTGGGCATGGAGATCAGACAGGTAGAGAGGTGCTGGGCATGGAGATCAGACAGGTAGATAGGTGCAGGGCATGGAGATCAGACAGGTAGAGAGGTGCTGGGCATGGCGATCAGACAGATAGAGAGGTGCTGGGCATGGAGATCAGACAGGTAGAGAGGTGCTGGGCATGGAGATCAGACAGGTAGAGAGGTGCTGGGCGTGGCGATCAGACAGATAGAGAGGTGCTGGGCGTGGCGATCAGACAGATAGAGAGGTGCTGGGCGTGGCGATCAGACAGATAGAGAGGTGCTGGGCGTGGCGATCAGACAGATAGAGAGGTGCTGGGCGTGGCGATCAGACAGATAGAGAGGTGCTGGGCGTGGCGATCAGACAGATAGAGAGGTGCTGGCCGTGGAGATCAGACAGGTAGAGAGGTGCTGGGCGTGGGGATCAGACAGATAGAGAGGTGCTGGGCGTGGAGATCAGACAGGTAGAGAGGTGCTGGGCGTGGAGATCAGACAGGTAGAGAGGTGCTGGGCATGGCGATCAGACAGATAGAGAGGTGCTGGGCATGGCGATCAGACAGATAGAGATGTGCTGGGCATGGAGATCAGACAGATAGAGAGGTGCTGGGCATGGCGATCAGACAGATAGCGAGGTGCTGGGCATGGCGATCAGACAGGTAGAGAGGTGCTGGGCATGGAGATCAGACAGATAGAAAGGTGCTGGGCATGGAGATCAGACAGGTAGAGAGGTGCTGGGCATGGAGATCAGACAGATAGAGAGGTGCTGGGCATGGAGATCAGACAGGTAGAGAGGTGCTGGGCATGGCGATCAGACAGATAGAGAGGTGCTGGGCATGGAGATCAGACAGGTAGAGAGGTGCTGGGCATGGAGATCAGACAGGTAGAGAGGTGCTGGGCATGGCGATCAGACAGATAGAGAGGTGCTGGGCGTGGAGATCAGACAGATAGAGACGTGCTCGGCATGGCGATCAGACAGATAGAGAGGTGCTGGGCATGCAGATCAGACAGATAGAGACGTGCTCGGCATGGCGATCAGACAGGTAGAGAGGTGCTGGGCATGGACATCAGACAGATAGAGAGGTGCTCGGCATGGCGATCAGACAGGTAGAGAGGTGCTGGGCGTGGGGATCAGACAGATAGAGAGGTGCTGGGCGTGGAGATCAGACAGGTAGAGAGGTGCTGGGCGTGGAGATCAGACAGGTAGAGAGGTGCTGGGCATGGCGATCAGACAGATAGAGAGGTGCTGGGCGTGGAGATCAGACAGATAGAGAGGTGCTGGGCATGGAGATCAGACAGATAGAGAGGTGCTGGGCGTGGAGATCAGACAGGTAGAGAGGTGCTGGGCGTGGCGATCAGACAGGTAGAGAGGTGCTGGGCATGGAGATCAGACAGATAGAGAGGTGCTGGGCATGGAGATCAGACAGATAGAGAGGTGCTGGGCATGGAGATCAGACAGATAGAGAGGTGCTGGGCGTGGAGATCAGACAGGTAGAGAGGTGCTGGGCATGGCGTTCAGACAGATAGAGAGGTGCTGGGCATGGAGATCAGACAGATAGAGAGGTGCTGGGAATGGCGATCAGACAGATAGAGAGGTGCTGGGCATGGCGATCAGACAGATAGAGAGGTGCTGGGCATGGCGATCAGACAGATAGAGAGGTGCTGGGCATGGAGATCAGACAGTTAGAGAGGTGCTGGGCATGGAGATCAGACAGATAGAGAGGTGCTGGGCATGGCGATCAGACAGGTAGAGAGGTGCTGGGCATGGCGATCAGACAGATAGAGAGGTGCTGGGCGTGGAGATCAGACAGATAGAGAGGTGCTGGGCATGGAGATCAGACAGATAGAGAGGTGCTGGGCGTGGAGATCAGACAGGTAGAGAGGTGCTGGGCGTGGCGATCAGACAGGTAGAGAGGTGCTGGGCATGGAGATCAGACAGATAGAGAGGTGCTGGGCATGGAGATCAGACAGATAGAGAGGTGCTGGGCATGGAGATCAGACAGATAGAGAGGTGCTGGGCGTGGAGATCAGACAGGTAGAGAGGTGCTGGGCATGGCGTTCAGACAGATAGAGAGGTGCTGGGCATGGAGATCAGACAGATAGAGAGGTGCTGGGAATGGCGATCAGACAGATAGAGAGGTGCTGGGCATGGCGATCAGACAGATAGAGAGGTGCTGGGCATGGCGATCAGACAGATAGAGAGGTGCTGGGCATGGAGATCAGACAGTTAGAGAGGTGCTGGGCATGGAGATCAGACAGATAGAGAGGTGCTGGGCATGGCGATCAGACAGGTAGAGAGGTGCTGGGCATGGCGATCAGACAGATAGAGAGGTGCTGGGCGTGGAGATCAGACAGATAGAGAGGTGCTGGGCATGGAGATCAGACAGATAGAGAGGTGCTGGGCGTGGAGATCAGACAGATAGCGAGGTGCTGGGCGTGGAGATCAGACAGATAGAGAGGTGCTGGGCATGGAGATCAGACAGGTAGAGAGGTGCTGGGCGTGGAGATCAGACAGATAGAGAGGTGCTGGGCGTGGAGATCAGACAGATAGAGAGGTGCTGGGCGTGGCGATTAGACAGATAGAAAGGTGCTGGGCGTGGAGATCAGACACATAGAGAGGTGCTGGGCGTGGCGATCAGACAGATAGAGAGGTGCTGGGCATGGAGATCAGACAGTTAGAGAGGTGCTGGGCATGGAGATCAGACAGATAGAGAGGTGCTGGGCATGGCGATCAGACAGTTGGCGTGGAGATCAGACAGATAGAGAGGTGCTGGGCATGGAGATCAGACAGATAGAGAGGTGCTGGGCATGACGATCAGACAGATAGAGAGGTGCTGGGCATGACGATCAGACAGATAGAGAGGTGCTGGCATGGCGATCAGACAGATAGAGAGGTGCTGGGCATGGAGATCAGACAGGTAGAGAGGTGCTGGGCATGGAGATCAGACAGGTAGATAGGTGCAGGGCATGGAGATCAGACAGGTAGAGAGGTGCTGGGCATGGCGATCAGACAGATAGAGAGGTGCTGGGCATGGAGATCAGACAGGTAGAGAGGTGCTGGGCATGGAGATCAGACAGGTAGAGAGGTGCTGGGCGTGGCGATCAGACAGATAGAGAGGTGCTGGGCGTGGCGATCAGACAGATAGAGAGGTGCTGGGCGTGGCGATCAGACAGATAGAGAGGTGCTGGGCGTGGCGATCAGACAGATAGAGAGGTGCTGGGCGTGGCGATCAGACAGATAGAGAGGTGCTGGGCGTGGCGATCAGACAGATAGAGAGGTGCTGGCCGTGGAGATCAGACAGGTAGAGAGGTGCTGGGCGTGGGGATCAGACAGATAGAGAGGTGCTGGGCGTGGAGATCAGACAGGTAGAGAGGTGCTGGGCGTGGAGATCAGACAGGTAGAGAGGTGCTGGGCATGGCGATCAGACAGATAGAGAGGTGCTGGGCATGGCGATCAGACAGATAGAGATGTGCTGGGCATGGAGATCAGACAGATAGAGAGGTGCTGGGCATGGCGATCAGACAGATAGCGAGGTGCTGGGCATGGCGATCAGACAGGTAGAGAGGTGCTGGGCATGGAGATCAGACAGATAGAAAGGTGCTGGGCATGGAGATCAGACAGGTAGAGAGGTGCTGGGCATGGAGATCAGACAGATAGAGAGGTGCTGGGCATGGAGATCAGACAGGTAGAGAGGTGCTGGGCATGGCGATCAGACAGATAGAGAGGTGCTGGGCATGGAGATCAGACAGGTAGAGAGGTGCTGGGCATGGAGATCAGACAGGTAGAGAGGTGCTGGGCATGGCGATCAGACAGATAGAGAGGTGCTGGGCGTGGAGATCAGACAGATAGAGACGTGCTCGGCATGGCGATCAGACAGATAGAGAGGTGCTGGGCATGGAGATCAGACAGGTAGAGAGGTGCTGGGCATGGAGATCAGACAGGTAGAGAGGTGCTGGGCGTGGCGATCAGACAGATAGAGAGGTGCTGGGCGTGGCGATCAGACAGATAGAGAGGTGCTGGGCGTGGCGATCAGACAGATAGAGAGGTGCTGGGCGTGGCGATCAGACAGATAGAGAGGTGCTGGGCGTGGCGATCAGACAGATAGAGAGGTGCTGGGCGTGGCGATCAGACAGATAGAGAGGTGCTGGCCGTGGAGATCAGACAGGTAGAGAGGTGCTGGGCGTGGGGATCAGACAGATAGAGAGGTGCTGGGCGTGGAGATCAGACAGGTAGAGAGGTGCTGGGCGTGGAGATCAGACAGGTAGAGAGGTGCTGGGCATGGCGATCAGACAGATAGAGAGGTGCTGGGCATGGCGATCAGACAGATAGAGATGTGCTGGGCATGGAGATCAGACAGATAGAGAGGTGCTGGGCATGGCGATCAGACAGATAGCGAGGTGCTGGGCATGGCGATCAGACAGGTAGAGAGGTGCTGGGCATGGAGATCAGACAGATAGAAAGGTGCTGGGCATGGAGATCAGACAGGTAGAGAGGTGCTGGGCATGGAGATCAGACAGATAGAGAGGTGCTGGGCATGGAGATCAGACAGGTAGAGAGGTGCTGGGCATGGCGATCAGACAGATAGAGAGGTGCTGGGCATGGAGATCAGACAGGTAGAGAGGTGCTGGGCATGGAGATCAGACAGGTAGAGAGGTGCTGGGCATGGCGATCAGACAGATAGAGAGGTGCTGGGCGTGGAGATCAGACAGATAGAGACGTGCTCGGCATGGCGATCAGACAGATAGAGAGGTGCTGGGCATGCAGATCAGACAGATAGAGACGTGCTCGGCATGGCGATCAGACAGGTAGAGAGGTGCTGGGCATGGACATCAGACAGATAGAGAGGTGCTCGGCATGGCGATCAGACAGGTAGAGAGGTGCTGGGCGTGGGGATCAGACAGATAGAGAGGTGCTGGGCGTGGAGATCAGACAGGTAGAGAGGTGCTGGGCGTGGAGATCAGACAGGTAGAGAGGTGCTGGGCATGGCGATCAGACAGATAGAGAGGTGCTGGGCGTGGAGATCAGACAGATAGAGAGGTGCTGGGCATGGAGATCAGACAGATAGAGAGGTGCTGGGCGTGGAGATCAGACAGGTAGAGAGGTGCTGGGCGTGGCGATCAGACAGGTAGAGAGGTGCTGGGCATGGAGATCAGACAGATAGAGAGGTGCTGGGCATGGAGATCAGACAGATAGAGAGGTGCTGGGCATGGAGATCAGACAGATAGAGAGGTGCTGGGCGTGGAGATCAGACAGGTAGAGAGGTGCTGGGCATGGCGTTCAGACAGATAGAGAGGTGCTGGGCATGGAGATCAGACAGATAGAGAGGTGCTGGGAATGGCGATCAGACAGATAGAGAGGTGCTGGGCATGGCGATCAGACAGATAGAGAGGTGCTGGGCATGGCGATCAGACAGATAGAGAGGTGCTGGGCATGGAGATCAGACAGTTAGAGAGGTGCTGGGCATGGAGATCAGACAGATAGAGAGGTGCTGGGCATGGCGATCAGACAGGTAGAGAGGTGCTGGGCATGGCGATCAGACAGATAGAGAGGTGCTGGGCGTGGAGATCAGACAGATAGAGAGGTGCTGGGCATGGAGATCAGACAGATAGAGAGGTGCTGGGCGTGGAGATCAGACAGGTAGAGAGGTGCTGGGCGTGGCGATCAGACAGGTAGAGAGGTGCTGGGCATGGAGATCAGACAGATAGAGAGGTGCTGGGCATGGAGATCAGACAGATAGAGAGGTGCTGGGCATGGAGATCAGACAGATAGAGAGGTGCTGGGCGTGGAGATCAGACAGGTAGAGAGGTGCTGGGCATGGCGTTCAGACAGATAGAGAGGTGCTGGGCATGGAGATCAGACAGATAGAGAGGTGCTGGGAATGGCGATCAGACAGATAGAGAGGTGCTGGGCATGGCGATCAGACAGATAGAGAGGTGCTGGGCATGGCGATCAGACAGATAGAGAGGTGCTGGGCATGGAGATCAGACAGTTAGAGAGGTGCTGGGCATGGAGATCAGACAGATAGAGAGGTGCTGGGCATGGCGATCAGACAGGTAGAGAGGTGCTGGGCATGGCGATCAGACAGATAGAGAGGTGCTGGGCGTGGATATCAGACAGATAGAGAGGTGCTGGGCATGGAGATCAGACAGATAGAGAGGTGCTGGGCGTGGAGATCAGACAGATAGCGAGGTGCTGGGCGTGGAGATCAGACAGATAGAGAGGTGCTGGGCATGGAGATCAGACAGGTAGAGAGGTGCTGGGCGTGGAGATCAGACAGATAGAGAGGTGCTGGGCGTGGAGATCAGACAGATAGAGAGGTGCTGGGCGTGGCGATTAGACAGATAGAAAGGTGCTGGGCGTGGAGATCAGACAGATAGAGAGGTGCTGGGCGTGGCGATCAGACAGATAGAGAGGTGCTGGGCATGGAGATCAGACAGTTAGAGAGGTGCTGGGCATGGAGATCAGACAGATAGAGAGGTGCTGGGCATGGCGATCAGACAGTTGGCGTGGAGATCAGACAGATAGAGAGGTGCTGGGCATGGAGATCAGACAGATAGAGAGGTGCTGGGCATGACGATCAGACAGATAGAGAGGTGCTGGGCATGACGATCAGACAGATAGAGAGGTGCTGGCATGGCGATCAGACAGATAGAGAGGTGCTGGGCATGGAGATCAGACAGGTAGAGAGGTGCTGGGCATGGAGATCAGACAGGTAGATAGGTGCAGGGCATGGAGATCAGACAGGTAGAGAGGTGCTGGGCATGGCGATCAGACAGATAGAGAGGTGCTGGGCATGGAGATCAGACAGGTAGAGAGGTGCTGGGCATGGAGATCAGACAGGTAGAGAGGTGCTGGGCGTGGCGATCAGACAGATAGAGAGGTGCTGGGCGTGGCGATCAGACAGATAGAGAGGTGCTGGGCGTGGCGATCAGACAGATAGAGAGGTGCTGGGCGTGGCGATCAGACAGATAGAGAGGTGCTGGGCGTGGCGATCAGACAGATAGAGAGGTGCTGGGCGTGGCGATCAGACAGGTAGAGAGGTGCTGGCCGTGGAGATCAGACAGGTAGAGAGGTGCTGGGCGTGGGGATCAGACAGATAGAGAGGTGCTGGGCGTGGAGATCAGACAGGTAGAGAGGTGCTGGGCGTGGAGATCAGACAGGTAGAGAGGTGCTGGGCATGGCGATCAGACAGATAGAGAGGTGCTGGGCATGGCGATCAGACAGATAGAGATGTGCTGGGCATGGAGATCAGACAGATAGAGAGGTGCTGGGCATGGCGATCAGACAGATAGCGAGGTGCTGGGCATGGCGATCAGACAGGTAGAGAGGTGCTGGGCATGGAGATCAGACAGATAGAAAGGTGCTGGGCATGGAGATCAGACAGGTAGAGAGGTGCTGGGCATGGAGATCAGACAGATAGAGAGGTGCTGGGCATGGAGATCAGACAGGTAGAGAGGTGCTGGGCATGGCGATCAGACAGATAGAGAGGTGCTGGGCATGGAGATCAGACAGGTAGAGAGGTGCTGGGCATGGAGATCAGACAGGTAGAGAGGTGCTGGGCATGGCGATCAGACAGATAGAGAGGTGCTGGGCGTGGAGATCAGACAGATAGAGACGTGCTCGGCATGGCGATCAGACAGATAGAGAGGTGCTGGGCATGCAGATCAGACAGATAGAGACGTGCTCGGCATGGCGATCAGACAGGTAGAGAGGTGCTGGGCATGGACATCAGACAGATAGAGAGGTGCTCGGCATGGCGATCAGACAGGTAGAGAGGTGCTGGGCGTGGGGATCAGACAGATAGAGAGGTGCTGGGCGTGGAGATCAGACAGGTAGAGAGGTGCTGGGCGTGGAGATCAGACAGGTAGAGAGGTGCTGGGCATGGCGATCAGACAGATAGAGAGGTGCTGGGCGTGGAGATCAGACAGATAGAGAGGTGCTGGGCATGGAGATCAGACAGATAGAGAGGTGCTGGGCGTGGAGATCAGACAGGTAGAGAGGTGCTGGGCGTGGCGATCAGACAGGTAGAGAGGTGCTGGGCATGGAGATCAGACAGATAGAGAGGTGCTGGGCATGGAGATCAGACAGATAGAGAGGTGCTGGGCATGGAGATCAGACAGATAGAGAGGTGCTGGGCGTGGAGATCAGACAGGTAGAGAGGTGCTGGGCATGGCGTTCAGACAGATAGAGAGGTGCTGGGCATGGAGATCAGACAGATAGAGAGGTGCTGGGAATGGCGATCAGACAGATAGAGAGGTGCTGGGCATGGCGATCAGACAGATAGAGAGGTGCTGGGCATGGCGATCAGACAGATAGAGAGGTGCTGGGCATGGAGATCAGACAGTTAGAGAGGTGCTGGGCATGGAGATCAGACAGATAGAGAGGTGCTGGGCATGGCGATCAGACAGGTAGAGAGGTGCTGGGCATGGCGATCAGACAGATAGAGAGGTGCTGGGCGTGGAGATCAGACAGATAGAGAGGTGCTGGGCATGGAGATCAGACAGATAGAGAGGTGCTGGGCGTGGAGATCAGACAGATAGCGAGGTGCTGGGCGTGGAGATCAGACAGATAGAGAGGTGCTGGGCATGGAGATCAGACAGGTAGAGAGGTGCTGGGCGTGGAGATCAGACAGATAGAGAGGTGCTGGGCGTGGAGATCAGACAGATAGAGAGGTGCTGGGCGTGGCGATTAGACAGATAGAAAGGTGCTGGGCGTGGAGATCAGACAGATAGAGAGGTGCTGGGCGTGGCGATCAGACAGATAGAGAGGTGCTGGGCATGGAGATCAGACAGTTAGAGAGGTGCTGGGCATGGAGATCAGACAGATAGAGAGGTGCTGGGCATGGCGATCAGACAGTTGGCGTGGAGATCAGACAGATAGAGAGGTGCTGGGCATGGAGATCAGACAGATAGAGAGGTGCTGGGCATGACGATCAGACAGATAGAGAGGTGCTGGGCATGACGATCAGACAGATAGAGAGGTGCTGGCATGGCGATCAGACAGATAGAGAGGTGCTGGGCATGGAGATCAGACAGGTAGAGAGGTGCTGGGCATGGAGATCAGACAGGTAGATAGGTGCAGGGCATGGAGATCAGACAGGTAGAGAGGTGCTGGGCATGGCGATCAGACAGATAGAGAGGTGCTGGGCATGGAGATCAGACAGGTAGAGAGGTGCTGGGCATGGAGATCAGACAGGTAGAGAGGTGCTGGGCGTGGCGATCAGACAGATAGAGAGGTGCTGGGCGTGGCGATCAGACAGATAGAGAGGTGCTGGGCGTGGCGATCAGACAGATAGAGAGGTGCTGGGCGTGGCGATCAGACAGATAGAGAGGTGCTGGGCGTGGCGATCAGACAGATAGAGAGGTGCTGGGCGTGGCGATCAGACAGATAGAGAGGTGCTGGCCGTGGAGATCAGACAGGTAGAGAGGTGCTGGGCGTGGGGATCAGACAGATAGAGAGGTGCTGGGCGTGGAGATCAGACAGGTAGAGAGGTGCTGGGCATGGAGATCAGACAGGTAGAGAGGTGCTGGGCATGGCGATCAGACAGATAGAGAGGTGCTGGGCATGGCGATCAGACAGATAGAGATGTGCTGGGCATGGAGATCAGACAGATAGAGAGGTGCTGGGCATGGCGATCAGACAGATAGCGAGGTGCTGGGCATGGCGATCAGACAGGTAGAGAGGTGCTGGGCATGGAGATCAGACAGATAGAAAGGTGCTGGGCATGGAGATCAGACAGGTAGAGAGGTGCTGGGCATGGAGATCAGACAGATAGAGAGGTGCTGGGCATGGAGATCAGACAGGTAGAGAGGTGCTGGGCATGGCGATCAGACAGATAGAGAGGTGCTGGGCATGGAGATCAGACAGGTAGAGAGGTGCTGGGCATGGAGATCAGACAGGTAGAGAGGTGCTGGGCATGGCGATCAGACAGATAGAGAGGTGCTGGGCGTGGAGATCAGACAGATAGAGACGTGCTCGGCATGGCGATCAGACAGATAGAGAGGTGCTGGGCATGCAGATCAGACAGATAGAGACGTGCTCGGCATGGCGATCAGACAGGTAGAGAGGTGCTGGGCATGGACATCAGACAGATAGAGAGGTGCTCGGCATGGCGATCAGACAGGTAGAGAGGTGCTGGGCATGGCGATCAGACAGATAGAGAGGTGATTGATAGAGGGTTTGATAGTGCGACTCCGCTGTGTCTCACCTACGACATCCATGCACCTGTTCATGCCCCCGGTGCATTGTATTTTGCTGGCGTTGTTGACCAGACAGTCTCCCATATCCTTGCATGCGTAGCACTGCAGTCCATTCGGATCCTCATTCACAGTCACTGCGGGGAGACTTGCGGTCAGACTGAGGGGAATGGGGGAGGTGGGGGGGGGGGGTCCTGTCTGTCTCTAGGACACCATGATGTGTCACCGGACTGTCCTGTATCACTATGTCACTCGGTGGTGGGAGGACAGACTCCATGGGCCATCAGTGCATTCTGAATGAAGGGGTTAACTTACCTGTGAGCGATCTAAGGGTTTAGGTTACCATCTAGTGAGGTGAGTGAACGGGTTACCTGTGGGTTTATAAGTAAGTTAACTGTGAAGGGTGGCAACGTTTAGTAAGACAGTTGTGGGGTTTTGTTACCTCCCTGTAGAAGAGTTGAGGGGCATCTGTGGGTAGCTGTAGGGTTAAGTCTCATATAGAGTAGTGATGGGGTTGGGTTACCTGTGGGCAGTATAAGGGTCGGGCTATCTGCAGATCAGGAGAGGGGTTGGGTAAACTGTGGGCAGTCTAAGGAATGGGTTACCTGTGGGGTACTGGAGCGGTTGGGTTACCTGTCGGATGGTACAGGAGTTGGGATAGCTGAATGGGCAGTGTAGGGGTTGTGTTACCTGTAGTTGTGCCATTGTTGCAGTTGTCCTTCCCGCAGCAGGATACACCTGTATATAGCGTCTCTTTCCCATTATTATACTCCAGCCTCAGGTCACACAGGTTACCGGTTCCACACCCTTTAATCACCGTGTCCGTGCGGGAATCTGCAGGGAGAGGGAGGAGCACGTTCACACGCCCAAAGGCAGTGATATCTTCAGGAAGCGGGGGAGTATTATATGAAGTGTTAAGCTTATAGGGGTCCATGTTAAAGTGAGTAAGAAGCAAAAGTGACACACCGTGCATGCTCATTTGCATATCATTACCCAGAATCCTGTGCTGCAGTTAAAGCATGGTATGCTGAGCGATTTACGGATAAGGCAGGTTTGTGGACCTGTCTCAATCGTGTGAACGGGCTCATAAGTGTTTTGTATCATGTATGTATGACATAAAGATATATCTGTATATGTGGGGTATGTATATATATATATTAGGTTATTGTTAGGATTATCCTTCTCTCCCTGTGTGTATTTTGGGGTCCCTCGGTTTCTCTGTGCTCGGGGGGGGGGGCGGGTGGGGATAGGTGGTGGTCTCTCACCAGTGGTATTCGCCGTGGTGATGGTCATGCAGCGTTCTTGGACTCCGGCACACTGGAGGGATGTCAGGTTTTGAAGGGCGCAGGACGCGGGGTCACCCTCACAGGTCAGACAGTAGAGAGAAGCTACCGGTATACGAGCTGAAGGGGAGAGAGGTCAGCAGCGGAGACCCCATCTTATTATCCACCCCTCAAAATATTCCAACACCTACTTATTACCCCTTCAGTCTCTCAAACCATGACTATACGTCTCCAATATGTCAAGATATCAACTCCCAACACCAGAGATTGGGGATCTCTGCACCAAAAAACGGCTAATCTTTCTCAGGGAGACCTCATGCTAAAAATCAGGGAGGCTCACTCCACATCAGGGAGACTCACCCCAAATCAGGGAGACTCACCCCAAATCAGGGAGGCTCACCCCAAATCAGAGAGGCTCACCCCAAAACAGGGAGACTCACCCCAAATCAGGGAGGCACACCTGAAATCTGACAGAGTCATCCCAAATCAGGCAGGCTCACACCAAATCAGGGAGGCTCATCCCAAATCAGGGAGGCACACCTCAATCCAGGCAGGCTCATCCCAAAACAGGCAGGCTTACCCCAAATCAGGCAGGCTCATCCCAAAACAGGCAGGCTAACCCCAAATCAGGCAAGCTCACGCCAAATGTTAAAAAGCTTGAAGGAGATTTTAAACTAGGATGGAGGGGGGAGGGGAATGAAACAGATAACAAACTAAATAAACAAGGGGTTATGGAGGTAGCATGGGGGCAAGTGTGAGTTTGACAAGTAGTGAGACACCCATAGTAAATACAGATAATACCAGAAAACTTCTAACCAACCTTAACCCAAGTGGGAGCAGAAAGGAAGGAGCAGATAAGATAATAGTACAGGCTGAAAAAAAACTTAAATGCATGCTTGCTAATGCAAGAAGCTCGACAGATAAAATGGGGGAGCTTGAATTAATAGCTGCAAGGGAGCAGTATGATATCATAGGCATTACTGAAACATGGTGGGATGAAACTCATGACTGGACAGTTAATTTAGAGGGTTATTCCCTTTTACTGAAGGATCGAACAAATAGAAGGGGAGGTGGAGTATGTTTATATGTTAACTGGATCTAAAACCTATTATAAGGGATGATGTTTATGAAGGGAATTATGAAAATGTAGAGACTTTGTGGATAGAAATTAGCAGAGGAGGTAAAGTATAAAGAAAATGTTTGTGGGAATATGCTATAAAGCACCATATATCTGTGAGATCGAGGAAACTAAAATACTTTTGAAAATGGAGAAGGCATCAAAACTGGGTCATGTTGGCATAATGGGGGATTTTAATTATCCAGACATAGACTGGGGCAATGAGATTAGCATTACAACAAAAGGAAACAGGTTTTTGGGGGTGCTTAAAGACAATTATATGACCCAAATTATTGAGGAACCAACCAGGAGAGGGACAGTTCTGGATTTGAGCATATCAAACAATGTAGAAGTAATAACAAATATTCAAGTCCTGGAACATTTGGGTAACAGTGATCATAACATGGTCTCATTTGAAATAAATGATCAAAAAACAGATTACTTGGGTTCAACAAAGGACTTTAAACTTTAGAAAGGCAGATTTTAATAAACTGAGGATTAATCTACAAGTAATACACTGGGATGATGTTTTTGCAGGGAAAAATGTAGAAGATAAATGGGCAGTCATTAAAACATTGTTACAAAAGCACACTTATCAGTGTATACACTTGGGTAATAAGTATAAAAGAAATAAGTCAAAACCAATGTGGCTAAATAAACAGGTAGGGGAGGAAATGGACAAGAAGAGGAAGGCGTTTAGATTCTATAAGTCAGAAGGGACGGAGACATCGTATCAGAATTATAAGTTATTTGACTAACCTTAAAACGTGCCCCACAAATCAAGCATTCCAAAGGCCTGCACTCATGGTTACTGTCCCACACTCAGTCACTCCAACCACCCATTGTGGCCAAGCACTGCCATCTACAGCACTTATTCCCTCACATGCTGTCTCTGTAAGTCTCCCACCATACCTCTTAGATTGTAAGCTCTTTGGGGCAGGGATTTCCTTTCCTATTGTCTGATTTTGCTGCACTTATTGTATTATTATAATTCCCTATACTGTATTCTTTGTGAAGCGCTGAGAACACTTTTTACGCTATATAAATAAAGATATACAATACAATACAATAAGCAATGCAACAAAAATTGCAAAAGGGTGACCAAATTAGCAAAAATGGATAATGAAAAAAGGATTGCCATAGAATGTAAGGTCAACCCTAAAAAGTTCTTTAAGTTCCTTAATAACAAAAAAATGAGAAAAGAAAATATAGGACCTGTTGCAGGGTACATGCAACCACACGCGGGTTTTCTTGATAAGGCTTATTTAATGAGCCTTAAAAATTACAGCACACAAAAACAAAACAGCTTCTTGTCAGCATACAAAAACAAAATAGCTTCTCTTCAGCATAGAAAAACAAGACCGCTTCTTTTCAGCATGCAGGACACAGACAGTTCCTCAAACATGTACTTTGAAAACAGACCTTGTAGCAGTTATCTTACTTCAGCATTTCACTCCTGTCTCCTGACCAGCTAGCCTGCATGTGTGTACAGCCTGGGGGTTTTAAAACACCTTGATGAGGTAGCTGGGATCAGACTAATTAACTCAGCTGAAAGTTAACCTCCTAACTGCTGCACTGCAGACCTACACATAGGTCTGCCAGGCATATGGCTGGTGGCTTTTATTCACCCTGTCACATTCCTCCCCTGTTAGTGTGTGCCTGGGGCCACACACGGCTGAAGCCCGACCATCCACCCCTTCTCTAGAAAAGAAATCAGCATTCGCATTTTCTTTTCCAGGTCTGTGCTGAATCTCAAACGAGAAGGGTTGGAGGGCCATATACCACCTGGTCAACCTAGCATTAGAGTATTTCATACTATTTAACCACTTCAATGGAGCATGGTCCGTCACCAGAGTAAAATTGACTCCTGTCAGGTAATGCCTCAAAGCCTCGATTGCCCACTTTACCGCGAGGCACTCCTTCTCAATCACTGAGTAGTTTTTTTCCCTCGGGAACAATTTCTTACTCAGAAAAAGGATCGGATGTTCCACTCCCTCAAACTGTTGTGACAACACTGCCCCTAGCCCTATTTCTGATGCATCCGTTTGCACTACAAAAGGCTGTTAAAGTCTGGGCTTCTAAGGACGGGACCCTCTGATAGACACCTTTTTATATCTTCAATGGCTCTCTGACAATCCCTTGACCACACCATTTGAGTAGGGGCACACTTTTTTGTGAGGTCCGTTAATGGGGCTGCAACTTCCGAGTAGTTGGGGATGAACCGCCGATAGTACCCTGCTAAACCCAGCAGAGAGCGTCCCTGCGTTTTTTTTGGGGGGGTCGGAACTTCTTTCAGGGCAGCTACCTTGTCGGCTAGTGGCCTTACTTTTCCACCTCCCACTGCATACCCTAAGTATTTGGTTTCCGCCTTACCTAAGGCACATTTCTTAGGGTTGGCTGTGAGCCCTGCCTCTCTTAGAGATTTGAGGACCGCTTTCAGCCTATTTAGATGGGCCCGCCAGTGTTTACTATCAATGACAATGTCATCTAGGTAGGCTGCGGCATAAGCCCTATGAGGTCTCAGCACTTTATCCATGAGTCTCTGAAACGTGGCTGGGGCTCCATGCAGTCCAAATGGCATTGTCACAAACTGGTATAAACCCATGGGAGTGGCAAAGGCTGTTTTGCATTTGGACTTTTTCTCTAAAGGTATTTGCCAGTATCCTTTTGTTAAGTCCAGCATGGATATATATTCCGCGTTACCAAGGGCGTCAATTAACTCGTCCACCCTTGGCATCGGATATGCGTCAAACTTGGATACCGCATTGACATTTCGGAGGTCCACACAAAATCGTACCTTCCCATCGGGTTTAGGGACCATAACTAGTGGACTACACCACTCACTGCATGATTCCTCAATCACTCCTAAGTGTAACATTTCTTGTACCTCCTTCTCTACCAGAGCCTTACGGCTTTCAGGCAACCTATAAGGACTGGAACGTACTTTTACCCCAGGTGCTGTCTCTATTTCATGTGAAACTAAATCAGTTTGCCTTGGCAAATCAGAAAAAACATCATTGGATTGTGTAATTATTTCTAACAAGTCCCCTTTTTGTTCAGAGGACAATTGTCTACCCATTGGGATTTTATCGTCACCACAGATGTTCCCCCGTGGGGGCTGAGGACCCAGGTCCGTTTCCTTCTCCACCGGGTGGATGAATAGAGACCGCTGCACCTTCCAGGGTTTCAGCAAGTTCAAATGGTAAATTTGCTTACCCTTCCTGGACCCTGGTTGAGCGATCTCATAATCCACATCACCCGTGCGGCGGAGTACTTCGAATGGGCCCTGCCATTTGGCTAGGAGTTTGCTCTCACAACTGGGTAACAACAACATCACCTGATCTCCTGGGTGAAACACTCTCATACGAGCATTATGATTGTAATGTCTCTCCTGACTGTCCTGGGCTGATCTAAGATTCTCCCTAGCAAAATGGCCGACCACATCTAGGCGCTTCCTAAGGTCTAGTACATATTGCAGGGTATTCTTAGAAGGGGACCGCTGTTCCTTCCAGGACTCCTTTAGGAGGTCTTGGATACCCCTGGGTTGGCAGCCATACAGCAGTTCAAATGGAGAGAATTCCGTGGAGGCCTGGGGAACTTCCCACACTGCAAACAGCAGAAAAGGGAGAAGTTCATCCCAGGCTCTCTTCTCTGAATCTACAAATTTCCTCAGCATCCCTTTTAGAGTTCGGTTAAATCTTTCCACCAATCTGTCAGTCTATGGATGGTAGACTGATGTCCGAACAGACTTGACTTCTAGTAATTTTAAGACATCCTGCATCAGTTTAGCCATAAAATTTGTACCTTGGTCTGTCAACATAACCTGGGGAAGTCCAACCCGTGAGAACAGCTCCAACAACTTGTTGGCTACTTGCTTTGCCGTTGCTGTCCTCAGGGGGAACACCTCAGAATATCTTGTTGCATAGTCAACTATTACGAGAATAAACCTGTGTCCTTTCGCAGAAGGTTCTAGAGGTCCTACCAAGTCTACACCAATCCTCTCAAAGGGAACTGACACCAAGGGTAGAGGAACCAAAGGTGCTGTTTTTTGTCCCTTCGGACTAGTTAGCTGGCACTTAGGACATGCCGCACATAACTTAGCAATATCACTATGCATCCCTGGCCAATAGAATCGGGACGAAATACGGTCCAAGGCTTTATCCATACCAAGGTGACCACCCCAAGGGACAGTATGGGCTAGGGTGAATACAGATTTAACAAACGCTTTGGGAACCAATATTTGTCTGGTGACCTCCCCTGTTTGTGTCTGCCTATTCACCCTATACAGGATATCATTTCACAATTCAAAATGGGGGAATACTATCACCCCCTGTGCATTCAATATCTGCTCATCAATTTTTACCACTTTATCATACTGTCTAGCAAGGACTGGGTCTTCCCTTTGCCTCTGGCAAAAATCAGGGAGGTATAGGTCTGGTAAATCTCCAGGGCCCATATCCCCCTCCTTCTGGCCATCCCCAGCCATCATTTGTGACTTCTGGCTACTAGAACGGTCACCTTGAGACCCAGATTTCTGCAACCAGTCCTGTTTGTCAGAGCATCTCTGCTTTCGAATCTTTGGAACCCGGTGTCTACTGGGGAAAAGGTCTGCCGAGAAGGGGAACAGTTTACCAGGGTTCTCCTGAGCCATCGAATATGGCTCCTCATGAGAGACTGTAGCCATTAGGTCTGAAAAGAAAGGCCAGTCCCGACCGAGCACAACAGGGGCAGGGAGCCAAGGAGCGACTCCTACTTCGAGGTAGGCCTCCTGACCTTTTACCTGTAGCCGGATTTTGGCCGTCGGATACCGTTTTACATCTCCGTGTATACATTCTGTACTCCATGGGGAGTCAAAGGAACACACGTTAGGTGGTAACAGTTCCTGGAAGACCAAAGTTTTCCCAGAGCCTGAATCTACAAGGGCCTGGATGGTTTTACCTCCAATCTGGTCTGGAAGTAGCCAGGTCTTGTAATTTTCTCCAGTGAAGATAGAGGCGACGGTCCTGCTGAAGGAACAATCCATTTGTGGACAGTCCACATGCCGGTGGCCTTGTTCTCCGCAGGTGGAACATGGAGAGGGTTCCCTCGCAGGAGGGTGCCGCGAATAGCGCTCCGCTGGACCGGATACTGGAGACCAGGCATCTGGTGGGTCCTGTGGGCGACGTCCTCGGAAGTTCCTCTCATTTGGCGACAAGCCGACATCAGGAAGGGATGAGGGTCTCGGCGGTGCCTGGCGTTTTGACTTCTTCCTTGTTGGAACGACTGCTCCTTTCATGGCACTTGGTTGCGTATGGAGGGGCCATAGTTTGGCACAATAAATTCATTATCCTGAAATCCGTGTAGCGCTGGATCTCTCTCTTTTTTCCTCAGTGTACTTTGGAAATTCCTGGCAGGTACTTCCTTGAACCAGCAGCACCGGTAAACTGTATGTATTTGTTTATATATTGTGGTGTGCAGCCTTAACCCCCCTTTACAATGGGGCCATAGTTTCCCCATTGTTCCAATCTCCCTCTTTGGGTCTCCACAAGTGCTGGTGAAGTTGGATCTGTCGGGTCCAGGGCACTCGCCTGATCCTCGGCCCCAAGGAAGTTCTCACCGAGTCGGACCGCCAAAGCTAGGGTTTCAGCAGCATTTTACCCACAAGCGTGCAGAAGGGGGTATTATCTCTAGAAATTGTTCCAAAACAACTTGCTCAAGAATTGCCTCCTTTGTGCGCTCCTCGGGTTGTATCCAGCAGTTACACAAGTCCAATAACCGCTGAGCGAGGACCCGGGGTCTCATCTTAGCTGCCGGTAGGTCTCTGGGGTCAGACCTAAGCGATCCAGTATGGCGGCTTTTACTTGTTGGTAGCCCATTGCCTGATCTGCTGGGAGGCCCTGATATGAGGCCTGGGCTTCTCCTATGAGGAACGGGGCCAAAGCAGTTGCCGAGCGATCTTCAGACCAGCCTTGAGCTTCGGCAACCCTTTCAAACGTCAGTAGAAAAGCCTCTGGATCCTCATTTGGAGCCATTTTCCTCAGGAGGACCGGGGGTTTGTTCGCAAATTCTGGACTGGCAAACCCCTGGAATTGGGTCAGCAGCTTGGCCATCCGCGCATCCTGTGCTGCCTGTAGCTGGGTTAGGAGCTGGGTTTGCTGTTGCAATAGTAATTGGGCCTGCTCCTGCATTAACAGTCCCTGCTGTTTGGTCTGGTCCTGCATTAACAGTCCCTGCTGTTTGGTCTGCTCGCACAGAAACTCTTTTAAAAATTCTTCCATTTTTTTTTTATCATTTTTTTTTTTTGTGTGTTGCCCTTCAACTGCAGGGGCCTCTCAACATCCCACTTCTGACACCATATGTTGCAGGGTAAATGCAACCACACGTGGGTTTTCTTGATAAGGCTTATTTAATGAGCCTTAAAAATTATAGCACACAAAAACAAAACAGCTTCCTGTCAGCATACAAAAACAAAATAGCTTCTCTTCAGCATAGAAAAACAAGACGGCTTCTTTTCAGCATGCAGGACACAGACAGTTCATCAAACATGTACTTTGAAAACAGACCTTGTAGCAGTTATCTTACTTCAGCATTTCACTCCTGTCTCCTGACCAGCTAGCCTGCATGTGTGTACAGCCTCAGGGTTTTAAAACACCTTGATGAGGCAGCTGGGATCAGACTAATTAACACAGCTGAACGTTAACCTCCTAACTGCTGCACTGCAGACCTACACATAGGTCTGCCAGGCATATGACTGGTGGCTTTTATTCACCCTGTCACAGGACCCTTTCAGTGTGAGATGGGTAGGCAGATTATTGGAGATAAGGAAAAAGCAGAGGTATTAAACAAATTCTTTGCCTCTGTGTTTACCAGGGAAGAATCCATTTCAATAGTAGTGCCGCAGGAGGAAGCCACAACCTCCATATTAATGATCAATTGGTTAGCTGAGGAAGAATTCATAGGCGGCGCAATAAAATTAAAGTAAATAAGGCACCTGGCCCCGATGGCATACATCCAAGAGTTCTCAAGGAGTTAAGCTCAGTAATAGCCAAACCATTATATTTAATATTCAAGGACTCCATCTCCACAGGCTCAGTACCACAAGATTGGCGTTAAGCAGATGTGATGCCTATATTTAAAAAGGGAGCTAGATCACGACCAGGGAATTACAGACCTGTACGCCTGACATCAATAGGGGGGAAACTACTTGAAGGTTTAATACGGAATAATATTCAGGAATACCTAATGGAAAACAAAATTATTAGTAACAGTCTGCATGGATTTATGAAGGATAGATCATGCCAAACTAACCTTATTTGTTTCTTTGAGGAGGTAAGTAGGAATTTAGACCAGGGTAATGCAGTTGCTGTGGTCTACTTAGATTTTGCAAAGGCTTTTGATACGGTTTCACAAAATAGGTTGGTGTACAAAATAAAGCAAATTGGACTCAGCAATAATATATGCACCTGGATTGAAAACTGGTTGAAGGACAGACAACAGAGGGTTGTCATAAATGGAACTTTTTCAGGTTGGGCTAAAGTCGTGAGTGAGGTACCTCGGGGATCGGTACTGGGACCCCTGCTTTTTAACTTGTTTATTAATGACCTTGAGGTTGGCATCAGGAGCAAAGTCTCCATCTTTGCTGATGATACTAAATTGTGTAAAGTAATAGAAAATATAATCAGAGCAGGATGTAATTTCTCTTCAGAAGAACTTGGAGAGACTGGAAACTTGGGCAGGTAAATGGCAGATGAGGTTTAATATAGATAAATGTAAGGTTATGCATTTGGGAAGCAAGAATAAACAGGTGACTTGCAAATTAAATAGGGATAAATTGGGGGAATCCTTGATGAAGAAGGATTTAGGAGTACTTGTAGACAGCAAGCTTAGCAATAGTGCCCAATGTCATGCAGTAGCTGCAAAGGCAAACAAGATCTTATCTTGCATCAAACGGGCAATGGATGGAAGGGAAATAAACATAATTATGCCCCTTTACAAAGCATTAGTAAGACCACACCTTGAATATGGAGTACAATTTGGGGCACCAATCCTTAGAAAATACATTATGGAACTAGAGAGAGTGCAGAGAAGAGCCACCAAATGAATAAAGGGGATGGGCAATCTAACTTATGAGGAGAGGCTAGCTAAATTATATTTATTTACATTAGAAAAGAGGCGTCTAAGAGGGGATATGATAACTATATACAAATATATTCGGGGACAATACAAGGAGCTTTCAAAAGAACTATTCATCCCACGGGCAGTACAAAGGACTCGGGGCCATCCCTTAAGGTTGGAGGAAAGGAGATTTCACCAGCAACAAAGGAAAGGGTTCTTTACAGTAAGGGCAGTTAAAATGTGGAATTCATTACCCATGGAGACTGTGATGGCAGATACAATAGATTTGTTCAAAAAAAGTTGGGCATCTTTTCGGAAAGGTATACAGGGATATACCAAATAAGTATACATGGGAAGGATGTTGATCCGGGGATTAATCCGATCGCCAATTCTTGGAGTCAGGAAGGAATTAATTTTTCCCCTTATGAGATATCATTGGATGATATGTGTCCTGGAACAGGATTGTCTACATTTCTGTGTCATTTTGCAGCTCATAGGATTTATGTCTCCCTAGTTCAGCTGCCTGTAATTTCCCCTGTCCCAGCAGCTAGCTGCGTGTGTAAGGCAACATTATTGATACATATGCTCTTACACAGCCCTAGTCAGTGTTGTTTGCCTTAGCAACCTCCTATTCTCCTAAACTGAGAGTGGGCTATTCCACCCCCCCCCCCCCGTGTCTCTGTTCACAGTTAGTCTGATCCTGAGACTATTCCTATTTCCCAGAAACCCTCACACTTCCTTTCTCCCATAGCTGACTGAGTAAGTACATTTCACGCTATTCACCTCCTGGCAAGGTTTACCGTTTTTTACCTTTCCCCACTATCAAGCACACTCACTATAGAGAAGCTCTCTCTCACTACACCATCATCTACAAGTGCCTTTGTGTGTCTGTGCTTTCCCCAATAACGTGAAGAAAAGACAAAGAACTTGCTGTGCTTGTAACAGGAACGAGTTAAGCTATCTGGCCATACTTATACGCAGCGTTTACCCTGTGGCTACAGAATAATATGACTCTGGGGTATTTTGTTTGCCTTCCTCTGGATCAATAAGTAAGTATAGTTATAGGATAAAGTATCTGTTTTCTAAATTTAGCATAGGTTGAACTTGGTGGACATATGTCTTTTTTCAACCTCACTTAGTTACTATGTAAATGAGGGAGGCTCCCCCCAAATCAGAGAGGCTCCCCCCAAATCAGAGAGGCTCACTCCAAATCAGGGAGGCTCACCCCAAATAAGGGAGGCTCACCCCAAATCAGAGAGGCTCACTCCAAATCAGGGAGGCTCACCCCAAATCAGAGAGGCTCACCCCAAATCAGAGAGGCTCACTCCAAATCAGGGAAGCTCACCCCAAATCAGAGAGGCTCACCCCAAATCAGGGAGGCTCACCCCAAATCAGAGAGGCTCACTCCAAATTAGAGAGGCTCGCCCCAAATCAGGGAGGCTCACCCCAAATCAGAGAGGCTCACCCCAAATCAGAGAGGCTCACTCCAAATCAGAGAGGCTCACTCCAAATCAGGTAGGCTCTCTCCAAATCAGGGAGGCTCACTCCAAATCAGGGAGGCTCACTCCAAATCAGAGAGGCTCATTCCAAATCAGGGAGGCTCATCCCAAATCAGAGAGGCTCATCCCAAATCAGAGAGGCTCACCCCAAATCAGAGAGGCTCACCCCAAATCAGAGAGGCTCACCCCAAATCAGGGAGACTCACTCCAAATCAGGGCGGCTCACTCCAAATCAGGGAGGCTCACTCCAAATCAGAGAGACTCGCCCCAAATCAGAGAGGCTCACTCCAAATCAGAGAGGCTCACTCCAAATCAGAGAGGCTCACCCCAAATCAGAGAGGCTCACCCCAAATCAGGGAGACTCACCCCAAATCAGCGAGGCTCATTCCAAATCAGAGAGGCTCACCCCAAATCAGCGAGGCTCATTCCAAATCAGGGAGGCTCACCCCAAATCAGAGAGGCTCAGCCAAAATCAGAGAGGCTCACCCCAAATCAGAGAGGCTCACACCAAATCAGGGAGGCTCACCCCAAATCAGAGAGGCTCACGCCAAATCAGAGATGCTCACCCCAAATCAGAGAGGCTCACCCCAAATCAGAGAGGCTCACCCCAAATCAGCGAGGCTCATTCCAAATCAGAGAGGCTCACCCCAAATCAGCGAGGCTCATTCCAAATCAGGGAGGCTCACCCCAAATCAGAGAGGCTCAGCCAAAATCAGAGAGGCTCACCCCAAATCAGAGAGGCTCACACCAAATCAGGGAGGCTCACCCCAAATCAGAGAGGCTCAGCCAAAATCCCCCTGAATGCTGATTGGCTGACACTCACAGTAGTAGGTGCCCGCATTGCACAGGTCACTGGTGCAGCATTGGGAGGTGATGTAGGTCTTCTTGCTGCCCCGGTCCAGAAACGCCGTCTCGTTGCATACCAGCCCCTGAGAGCAGCCCTTAAACGTCCATTCCACAATGTCCTCACCATCTGCAGGAGGCGAACAAGACGTTACTGTGCTGAAGCGGGAAATCCCGCCAAACGCGTTACATTACCGGGACAACGTGACAGTGACGGTCCCTAACCTGGGACCGGCATCCAGACTGATTAGGCACAAGGAGGTTATTTAATGAGGTCTCCGGGCTGCAGAACCAGCACAGAATAAACTGATTTATCAAAAGGGAAAAACACTTCTTTTCCTTGGATAAATCTGGTGTTCTTATCTTGCACTTGTTTTGCCTCAGAGAGGGGTGGGGGGGAAGAGAGAGAAGCAGGGAGAGGGGAGGCGAAGAGAGAGAAGCAGGGAGAGGGGAGGCGAAGAGAGAGAAGCAGGGAGAGGGGGGGTGAAGAGAGAGAAGCAGGGAGAGGGGGGGGAAGAGAGAGAAGCAGGGAGAGGGGAGGTGAGAAGCAGAGAGAGGGGTGGGGGTGAAGAGAGAGAAGCAGAGAGGGGAGGTGAAGAGAGAGAAGCAGGGAGAGGTTAGGTGAAGAGAGAGAAGCAGGGAGAGGGGAGGTGAAGAGAGAGAAGCAGGGAGAGGGGGGGTGAAGAGAGAGAAGCAGGGAGAGGGGAGGTGAAGAGAGAAGCAGGGAGAGGGGGGGTGAAGAGAGAGAAGCAGGGAGAGGGGAGGTGAGAAGCAGAGAGAGGGGTGGGGTGAAGAGAGAGAAGCAGGGAGAGGGGAGGTGAAGAGAGAGAAGCAGGGAGAGGGGAGGTGAAGAGAGAGAAGCAGGGAGAGGGGAGGTGAAGAGAGAGAAGCAGGGAGAGGGGAGGGGAAGAGAGAGAAGCAGAGAGGGGAGGTGAAGAGAGAGAAGCAAGGAGAGGGGAGGTGAAAAGAGAGAGAAGCAAGGAGAGGGGAGGTGAAAAGAGAAGCAGAGAGAGGGGAGGTGAAGAGAGAGAAGCAGGGAGAGGGGAGGTGAAGAGAGAAGCAGGGAGAGGGGGGGTGAGAGAAGCAGAGAGTGGAGGTGAAGAGAGAGAAGCAGGGAGAGGGGGGGTGAAGATAGAGAAGCAGAGAAGGGAGGTGAAGAGAGAGAAGCAGGGAGAGGGGAGGCGAAGAGAGAGAAGCAGGGAGAGGGGAGGGGAAGAGAGAGAAGCAGGGAGAGGGGAGGCGAAGAGAGAGAAGAAGGGAGAGGGGAGGCGAAGAGAGAGAAGCAGGGAGAGGGGAGGTGAAGAGAGAGAAGCAGGGAGATGAAGAGAGAGAAGCAGGGAGAGGGGTGGTGAAGAGAGAGAAGCAAGGAGAAGGGAGGTGAGAAGAGAGAGAAGCAGGGAGAGGGGAGATGAAGAGAGAAGCAGGGAGAGGGGAGGTGAAGAGAGAGAAGCAGGGAGAGGGGAGGTGAAGAGAGAGAAGCAGGGAGAGGGGAGGTGAAGAGAGAGAAGCAGGGAGAGGGGAGGTGAAGAGAGAGAAGCAGGGAGAAGGGAGGTGAAGAGAGAGAAGCAGGGTGACGGGAGGTGAAGAGAGAGAAGCAGAGAGAGGGCAGGTGAGAGAAGCAGAGAGAGTGGAGGTGAAGAGAGAGAAGCAGGGAGAGGGGAGGTGAAGAGAGAGAAGAAGGGAGAGGGGAGGCGAAGAAAGAGAAGCAGGGAGAGGGGAGGTGAAGAGAGAGAAGCAGGGAGACTGGAGATGAAAAGAGAGAAGCAGGGAGAGGGGAGGTGAAGAGAGAGAAGCAGAGAGTGGGGAGGTGAGAGAAGCAGAGAGAGGGAAGGTGAAGAGAGAGAAGCAGAGAGAGGGGAGGTGAGAGAAGCAGAGAGAAGGGAGGTGAAGAGAGAGAAGCAGGGAGAGGGGAAGTGAAGAGAGAAGCATGGAGAGGGGAGGTGAAAAGAGAGAAGCAGAGAGAGGGGAGGTGAAAAGAGAGAAGCAGGGAGAGGGGAGGTGAAGAGAGAAGGAGGGAGAGGGGAGGTGAAGAGAGAGAAGCCTGGAGAGGAGAGGTGAAGAGAGAAGCAGACAGAGGGGAGGTGAGGAGAGAGAAGCAGAGAGAGAGGGGAGGTGAAGAGAGAGAATCAGGGAGAGGGGAGGTGAAGAGAGAGAAGCAGAGAGAGGGGGGAGGTGAAGAGAGAGAAGCAGGGAGACGGGAGGTGAAGAGAGAGAAGCAGGGAGAGTGAAGGTGAAGAGAGAGAAGCATGGAGAGGGGAGGTGAAAAGAGAGAAGCAGAGAGAGGGCAGGTGAGAGAAGCAGAGAGAGGGGAGGTGAAGAGAGAGAAGCAGGGAGAGGGGAGGCGAAGAGAGAGAAGCAGGGAGAGGGGAGGTGAAGAGAGAGAAGCAGGGAGACGAGTTGAAAAGTAAGAAGCAGGGAGAGGGGAGGTGAAGAGAGAGAAGCATGGAGAGGGGAGGTGAAAAGAGAGAAGCAGAGAGAGGGGAGGTGAGAGAAGCAGAGAGAGGGGAGGTGAAGAGAGAGAAGCAGAGAGGGGAGGTGAAGAGAGAGAAGAAGGAAGAGGGGAGGCGAAGAGAGAAGCAGGGAGAGGGGAGGTGAAGAGAGAAGCATGGAGAGGGGAGGTGAAAAGAGAAGCAGAGAGAGGGGAGGTGAGAGAAGCAGAGAGAGGGGAGGTGAGAGAAGCAGAGTGAGGGGAGGTGAAGAGAGAGAAGCAGGGAGAGGGGAGGTGAAGAGAGAAGCATGGAGAGGGGAGGTAAAAAGAGAAGCAGAGAGAGGTGAGGGGAGGTGAAGAGAGAGAAGCAGAGAGGGGAGGTGAAGAGAGAGAAGCAGGAAGAGGGGAGGCGAAGAGAGAAGCAGGGAGAGGGGAGGTGAAGAGAGAGAAACAGGGAGACGAGGTGAAAAGTAAGAAGCAGGGAGAGGGGAGGTGAAGAGAGAGAAGCATGGAGAGGGGAGGTGAGAGAAACAGAGAGAGGGGAGGTGAAGAGAGCGAAGCAGAGAGGGGAGGTGAAGAGAGAAGCAGGGAGAGGGAGGTGCAGGGAGAGGGAAGGTGAAGAGAGAAGCAGGGAGTAGGGAGGTGAAGAGAGAGAAGCAGGGAGAGGGGAGGTGAAGAGAGAAGCATGGAGAGGGGAGGTGAAAAGAGAGAAGCAGAGAGGAGAGATGAGAAGCAGAGAGAGGGGAGGTGAAAAGAGAGAAGCAGGGAGAGGGGAGGTGAAGGGAGAAGCAGGGAGAGGGGAGGTGAAGAGAGAGAAGCAGGGAGAGGGGAGGTGAAGAGCGAGAAGCATGGAGAGGAGAGGTGAAGAGAGAAGCAGACAGGGGAGGTGAGGAGAGAAGCAGACAGAGGAGAGGGGAGGAGAGAGAAGCAGAGAGAGAGGGGAGGTGAAAAGAGAGAAGCAGGGATAGGGGAGGTGAAGAGAGAGAAGCAGAGAGAGAGGGGAGGCGAGGAAAGAGAAGCAGACAGAGGGGAGGTGAGGAGAGAGAAGCAGAGAGGAGGGAGGTGAAGAGAGAGAAACAAGGAGAGGGGAGGTGAAGAGAGAGAAGCAGAGAGAGAGGGGAGGCGAGGAGAGAGAAGCAGACAGAGGGGAGGTGAGGAGAGAGAAGCAGAGAGGAGGGAGGTGAAGAGAGAGAAACGGAGAGGGGAGGTGAAGAGAGAGAAGCAGACAGATGGGAGGTGAGGAGACGGGAGGAGAAGAGAGAGAAGCAGGGAGAGGGGAGGTGAGGAGAGAGAAGCAGACAGTGAGATATCGGGGTACCAGACCTTACCTACGATGGTGTGCCCCTGTGACATACAGTTGGTTTGGTTGATGTAGCAGGTTTGCTCGGTCTCCAGGCAATTATAGGGAACCCCGGAGCACTGGTAACATTTCAGGGAGAGACCTGAGGAGGAGCAGAGAGCGTGGCCTCAAACATGCACCCCAAATCTGTGCTCTGTACTCCAACATGCACCCCAAATCTGTGCTCTGTACTCAACATGCACCCCAAATATGTACTCTATACTCCAACATGCACCCCAAATCTGTGCTCTATACTCAAACATGCACCCCAAATCTGTGCTCTATACTCAAACATGCACCCCAAATCTGTGCTCTGTACTCCAACATGCACCCCAAACCTGTGCTCTGTACTCAAACATGCACCCCAAATCTGTGCTCTGTACTCCAACATGCACCCCAAATCTGTGCTCTGTACTCCAACATGCACCCCAAATCTGTGCTCTGTACTCAACATGCACCCCAAATCTGTACTCTATACTCCAACATGCACCCCAAATCTGTGCTCTGTACTCCAACATGCACCCCAAATCTGTGCTCTGTACTCCAGCATGCACCCCAAATCTTTCTGTACTCCAACATGCACCCCAAATCTGTGCTCTGTACTCCAGCATGCACCCCAAATCTGTGCTCTGTACTCCAACATGCACCCCAAATCTGTGCTCTATACTCCAGCATGCACCCCAAATCTGTGCTCTGTACTCCAACATGAACCCCAAATCTGTGCTCTGCACTCCAGCATGCACCCCAAATCTGTGCTCTATTCTCCAACATGCACCCCAAATCTGTGCTCTGTACTACAACATGCACCCCAAATCTGTGCTCTATACTCCAGCATGCACCCCAATCTGTATTCTATACTCCAACATGCACCCCAAATCTGTGCTCTATACTCCAGCATGCACCCCAAATCTGTGCTCTATACTCCAAAATGCACCCAAAATCTGTACTCTATACTCCAACATGCACCCCAAATCTGTGCTCTGTACTCCAACATGCACCCCAAATCTGTACTCTATACTCCAACAAGCACCCCAAATCTGTACTCTATTCTCCAACATGCACCCCAAATCTGTGCTCTATACTCCAACATGCACCCCAAATCTGTACTCTATACTCCAACATGCACCCCAAATCTGTACTCTGTTCTCCAACACGCATCCCAAATCTGTGCTCTGTACTCAAACATGCACCCCAAATCTGTACTTTATACTCCAACATGCACCCCAAATCTGTACTCTATTCTCCAACATGCACCCCAAATCTGTGCTCTATACTCCAACATGCACCCCAAATCTGCGCTCTGTACTCCAACATGCACCCCAAATTTGTACTCTATTCTCCAACATGCACCCCAAATCTGTACTCTGTTCTCCAACATGCACCCCAAATCTGTACTCTGTACTCCAACATGCACCCCAAATCTGTACTCTATAATCCAGCACGCACCCCAAATCTGTACTTTATTCTCCAACATGCACCCCAAATCTGTACTCTGTTCTCCAATATGCACCCCAAATCTGTGCTGTGTACTCCAACATGCATCCCAAATCTGTACTTTATTCTCCAACATGCACCCCAAATCTGTACTCTGTTCTCCAATAAGCACCCCAAATCTGTACTTTATACTCAAACATGCAAAAAAATCTGTGCTCTGTACTCCAAGATGCACCCTAAATCTGTATTTTATTCTCCAACATGCACCCCAAATCTGTACTTTATACTCCAACATGCACCCCAAATCTGTACTCTGTTCTTCAATATGCACCCCAAATCTAAGCTCTGTACTCCAACATGCACCCCAAATCTGTACTCTATTCTCCAACATGCACCCCAAATCTGTACTCTATACTCCAACATGCACCCCAAATCTATGCTCTGTACTCCAACATACACCCCAAATCTGTACCCTATTCTCAAACATGCACCCCAAATCTATGCTCTGTACTCCAACATGCACCCCAAATCTGTGCGCTATACTCCAACATGCACCCCAAATCTGTACTTTATACTCCAACATGCACCCCAAATCTGTACTCTATACTCCAACATGCACCCCACGATAATCAGCAGGTCCTACACAATCACGTCACGATAATCAGCGGGTCCTACACAACCATGTCACGATAATCAGCGGGTCCTACACATCCACGTCATGATAATCAGCGGGTCCTACACTAGCATGTCACAATAATCAGCAGGTCCTACACAACCATGTCATGATAATCAGCATATCCTACACAACCACGTCACAATTATCAGTAGGTCATACACACCCACGTCACAGTAGTCAGCAGGTCCTACACACCCACATCACAATAATCAGCAGGTCCTACACTACAGTACCACATCACAGTAGTCAGCAGATCCTAACCCCATCTCAGCAGGTCCTACACAACACCATCAGGATAACCCCATCTCAGCAGGTCCTACACCCCCCCAATCAGGATAACACCATCTCAGCAGGTCCTACACAACACCATCAGGATAACCCCATCTCAGCAGGTCCTACACAACACCATCAGGATAACCCCATCTCAGCAGGTCCTACACAACACCATCAGGATAACCCCATCTCAGCAGGTCCTACACCCCCCATCAGGATAACCCCATCTCAGCAGGTCCTACACCCCCCCATCAGGATAACACCATCTCAGCAGGTCCTACACAACCCCGTCAGGATAACCTCATCTCAGCAGGTCCTACACAACCCTGTCAGGATAACCCCATCTCAGCAGGTCCTACACAACCCTGTCAGGATAACCCCATCTCAGCAGGTCCTATCCCCCCCCCCGGTCAGGATAGCCCCATCTCAGCAGGTCCTACCCCCCCCCCCCGGTCAGGATAGCCCCATCTCAGCAGGTCCTACACAACCCCGTCAGGATAACCCCATCTCAGCAGGTCCTACTCAATCCCGTCAGGATAACCCCATCTCCAGCAGGTCCTACTCAATCCCGTCAGGATAACCCATCTCAGCAGGTCCTACTCAATCCCGTCAGGATAACCCATCTCAGCAGGTCTTACTCAATCCCGTCAGGATAACCCATCTCAGCAGGTCCTAAACAACACCATCAGGATAACCCCATCTCATCAGGTCCTACACCCCCCATCAGGATAACCCCATCTCAGCAGGTCCTACACCCCCCATCAGGATAACACCATCTCAGCAGGTCCTACACAACCCCGTCAGGATAACCTCATCTCAGCAGGTCCTACACAACCCTGTCAGGATAACCCCATCTCAGCAGGTCCTACACAACCCTGTCAGGATAACCCCATCTCAGCAGGTCCTATCCCCCCCCCCCCCCCCGGTCAGGATAGCCCCATCTCAGCAGGTCCTACCCCCCCCCCCCCCCCCCGGTCAGGATAGCCCCATCTCAGCAGGTCCTACACTACCCCGTCAGGATAACCCCATCTCAGCAGGTCCTACTCAATTCCGTCAGGATAACCCCATCTCAGCAGGTCCTACTCAATCCCGTCAGGATAACCCATCTCAGCAGGTCCTACTCAATCCCGTCAGGATAACCCATCTCAGCAGGTCCTACTCAATCCCGTCAGGATAACCCATCTCAGCAGGTCCTACACTACCAATATTATACTGTCTTATGTATTTCTCCCACTGCATGGAGAGAAGAGAGGAAGCACATGCTGCAGCCAAACGCATGGGACGTGGGACATACATGCAGTGTCTATGTTACAATGTAAGAAGCACCGTATGTGCTGTGTATGAGCAACAGTACAGATTGGTCATGAACCCAATAGCACTCCAAATGACACAAATATAGATACAATATAGTGGGTTTGGGTTTTGAGCTGAGACGGTGTATGTCATAATGTAAATTGGTAACAATGTTGGGGAGTCCTGTGACCTCCTCAGTTGAAGCTCACCCTTCCCACTTAATCAGTGGCTTCTGGAACACACATGTGAATGGCTGAGGGGTCTCTTCACCCCCAGGGAGGGTGGAGGACATGCATTTGCTGATACAGAGCACAGGAAGGGTGTATATATACATTTTAGGGTGACAATTTTCTCCTAGTGAAAAACTGGACGCGCCAGTCATATATATACACACACACACAGTACTTATAAACACACAAACATACATACATATACACACACACATATACTGTACACACACACATATACACACACACATACACACACACACATACACACACACACACACACACACTCACCACTTCAGATGTATTTGCAACTCACCTCCAGGTAGAAAAATACCGAGGAAGAACAGAGCCAGGAACCTGCTCATATCTATCTCTGTCTGTCTGTCTCCCTGTCTGTCCCTGTTTGTCTCTGTCTGTCCCTGTTTGGCTCTCTCTCTCTCCCCCTCTCCCCCTCTCCCCCTCTCCCCCTCTCCCCCTCTCCCCCTCTCCCCCTCTCCCCCTCTCCCTCTCTCCTCTCTCTCTCTCTCTCTCTCTCTCTCTCTCTCTCTCTCTCTCCCACTATGTATCTCTCTCTCTCACTATTTATCTCTCTCTCTCTCTGTCTCCCTCTCTCTCCCCTCTCTCCCTCACTATGTATCTCCCTCACTATGTATCTCTCTCACTATTTCTCTCTCTCTCTCTCTCTCTTTCTCTTTCTCTCTCTATTTCTCTCTCTCTCTGTGTCTCCCTCTCTCTCTCTCTCTCTCTCTCTCTCTGTCTCCTCTCTCCCACTATGTATCTCTCTCTCTCACTATTTATCTCTCTCTCTCTCTGTCTCCCTCTCTCTCCGCTCCCTCCCTCACTATGTATCTCCCTCACTATGTATCTCCCTCACTATGTATCTCTCTCACTATTTCTCTCTCTCTCTCTCTCTCTCTCTCTCTCTCTCTCTCTGTCTCCCTCTCTCTCCCCTCTCTCCCTCACTATGTATCTCTCTCACTATTTCTCTCTCTCTTTGTCTCTCTGTCTGTCTCTCTCTCTCACTTGCTGCACCCCTGTCACTGCACCTCTGTCACTGTCTCTCCTCCCCTCTCTCTCCCCTCCTGTCCCGCCCTGTGTCTCTTTGCTCTCCTCGCTTTTTCTTCTCACCCTGGGGGCGATTTACCAAGGCCCGTGGTTTCAGTAAATAAGAATTCAGTTCAGAACCACTACTTCTTATTGGCACTTTGAACAATGCCATACTGCTGCAAAAACACCCCGGCACCCAGAGGTGCTAATGCAAAGCCTCAGAAACAGCACAAGATTTAGGGTTATATTTACTAAAGTTTCCCGGTTTTCCTTTGATAAATCTGGTGCTGTTTTTGGACGGACTTTGCCGCAGTTTTAAGCCGGCAGACTTTAGTAAATAACCCCCAATAATTGGTGTCACTTTCCTGCGCTTCAGGGAGTGTCGGTAATAAGACGGTAATGACGTGGGAATCCTGTGCCGCGACACGGTAACTGTTACAGTCTCCGGATTCAGCATTTCTCGGTAAACTCCCGCGACACACATGGAGACGCCGCAATAAAAACGTTTCTTGCGTTCTGACATTTCCACCGCACGCTGCACTCCGACCTCGCTCGTGTATCAGGCCACGACCTTTACCTTCCAAAGGCGCGGAGGCGTCAGGAACATCTCGGTGAAATGTACCGTGCGTGAGAAAAACATATGTATATATGTGTGTGGCACTCGCATAGGTATTGAAGGTAGGTGCTTGTCCCATAAAAATGGATAAGTAACAGAATTCCTTACCAGGCAGACCAGGAAATCCACGCAGCAAGAAAGCGAACATTTTTCTAATCTAGATGGATATGACGACCCTCCAATTGAATTTGTTCTCCTTCTGATCGACATTATTTTGCATATAAACTTTTTTCGTTTTGAGCGTGACTTTTTCCTTATGGCTCCGGCTTATGCCAACCTGTTTATGAACAGCTACATCTACTTAACGATGCCCCTTTTTCCAGCAAAATTGTCCATTACACTCGCTACATTGATGACATCTTCCTGATCTGGGGAGGACAAGAGGATGAACTGTTGCAGTTAATCTCTCACCTGAATACGATACCGTCCACGATACGGTTCACTGTTAACTATTGCATGGATCGAATTCCTTTCCTAGACACAGTGGTCTATAAGAAAGATGGATTAGCAGCTACTGAGATCTTTCAGAAACCGACAGCCAAAAATACACTGTTGTGTGCGTGAGTCACCATCCTTAGTCACTTAAACGTGGCCTCCCTTATTCACAGATGCTAAGAGTCAAACGCATTACCAGTGACCCTAAGCTGGTTGAGGAAGCATTGTGCAAAATGGCTAAGAGGTTTCTGAATAGGGGATACTCTAGATCAGAAGTCAATGTGGCCCTAACTAACGTACGGGCAGTTGACAGGGGTCCCTTCTTTCACCATCTGCTGGAAAAATTGAAAAGACGTGCCTTAATATCAGTAATACTTGTACTACTTCATCCAATCAAATCAAACGTAGTATAAGAAGGAATTGGAATATTCTGGTCAATGACCCTGAAATCGGAAATATCTGTCAGATACCCCCTAGGATGTGTTTTCGCCGTGGTAGGAACCTGAGGGACTCGCTTGTTCAAGCTGATCCAACTACTAAATATGCAAATTTAACAACATGGCTCCAGAGAAAACCCGGTGTCTACAAATGCCACGGGTGCATTAATTGCGGTTTCTTACAGACTGGCCAATTCTTTGCGCATCCCCCACAGTGGGAAACCTATTGGCATTAAAGCTGCTATTACTTGTGAGTCGCGATTTGTTGTCTATTTTATTCAATGTCCTTGTGGGCTTTATTATACGAGCCGTATGTTTAAGGAACGCATGGCCGTTCACAGGTCAACCATCCGAAAGGCACTATTGGACCAAAACACTGAGGATGACCTCAAACTTCTTCCGGTGGCGAGACATTTTAAACAACATCGACATTCTCTTTCGTCACTTAAATGTATGCCGATCCTGCAAGCTAACACATCTACCCGTGTCAGATACCCCCTAGGATGTGTATTCACATACATACATACATACATACACATACATACATACACGCACACACATAACACATACACATACATACATACATACATAACACATACACATACATACATGCACATACATACCCATACATACCCATACATACATACACACACACACACACATACACATACATGCATATACATACACATACATACATGCATACACACATTCACATACATGCATATACACACATGCATACATACACATACATGGCTACATACGTACATTAAGGGCCAGGAACCCAAAGGAATGCAGACCCACAGTAGAAATAACAGGGAGGCTGCTGGGTAACATTCCTGTCTGTGATGCGTGTGCACAGGTATGTGGTTTGGTGACATGTGAGAGGTGAGTTTCACACACAGAACTCGGGGCCTATTCACTAAAGTATCCCGGCTGTGACAGTATGACAAAGCCAGCGCCATATTCATCCAGGAGCAGGAATCCCACAGAGAGCAGCGGGACTTTCGCCTTTGGTAAATCTGGTGCAATTGTGGTGCACGGACTTTGCCGCAGTTTCCCAGCCACCACCAGGTCACGTACCAGGATATCCAGAAGATGGTGTGGTGCTCAGAACTAGGGCCCGACATGAACAGGAAACAGGAGAACCCCACCCTGGAAATAGCATACAATTGGTATATGAGGTTTGAATAGGTCGGTACAGAACGCCGGCCGGGAAACCCTCACAAAGCACAGCAGTAAAGGGTTAACACGTCCAGTGTCCAGGAATAACAGCGTACAGAAACTGACCAGCCATCCTCCAGCCATCTAGAGATGCTCCTGGAGACTGTGTCTGCGAATCTTCTAGGGGCTCCTCACTGCAAAATTATTCCGATGGTACCTCCGAGAGACGGTTAAAGTGGCAAGAATGTGTCCCAAACCACCAATTAATAAAATTACTCATGGGGAATATGAGTATAAAATAAAGTATAAATCGCTCACACGGGCATGTGTGAGTGCCCTTGTTGAAAGATTTTTGCAGACAATCTCTGATGCTTCTGCCTCGTGTTTCATCCAATGGGACCTCAGACAAATAAGTAGAAACAATGGGGGTTGGTCCCAGAACAAAATACCGGGAAATGAATTGGTATGGATATATAATTACTCACATGGGCTTATGTGAGGGCCCTCATATAATGAAACAGGTACTTGACTCCAGATGGATTGATTCATACACAGCGTCTCTTAGTCATAAAGTGGAAGGCGACGTAGGAGTGGGAAAAGGGGGTAACAATTTTATTAAACAAAAGGTTAAGAACAAAATAAAAATAAAAAGTGTGACTTACACTAGAAGACGAATACGTCCTGTAACTGAGATGCTGTCCGGCTGCTGCTTGGCGTTGTTCTCTCCGCGTCCGGAGGTCGGAAGCAGGCGTCTTCCAGCAAATGACTGGACAGAATAAAAGTTCTTTAGAGTCTTTGAACAACGCGTTTCGGATATACTGTGCAATCAGAAACAGAAAAATACAATATCAATGCATAAATAGATGAATACAATTAATTTGGAACATAAATCGAAACAATAAGTAAGTAGGTAGGTAGTGAGTGTCATAAATCCAATATATATGCTACAATGAGTTATATTGATATACAGTATATGCTACAATGAGGTATATTAATATATATGCTTCAATGAGTTATATTAATATATATGCTACAATGAGTTATATTGATATACAGTATATGCTACAATGAGGAGTTATATTAATATATATGCTACAATGAGTTATATTAATATATATGCTACAATGAGTTATATTCATATATATGTTACAATGATTTATATTAATATATATGCTACAATGAGTTATATTCATATATATGCTACAATGAGTTATATTAATATACTAGCTGAGAGACCCGGCGTTGCCCGGGATGTAAATGCGTAATAGGTAGTATTATTTATAAATTGTGGAACAATATGTGAGTATTTGTTGTAAAGGTTGGATAATAATATTGAAAAGAAAGATGGAAGAAAATGTAATACGATGTTGTATAAAAATGGTTTATTGTAACCACACCACAGTACAATGTATATTTTGGTGCCATAAGTGATGTAAAAATGTGAGGCGTGTGTCCTGCTAGGGTGTGAGGCGGCGGGTGGCGCATGGGTTGTGAGTGCTGTCTGCGAGTGTGGGTCCTGCTAGGGTGTGAGGCGCCGGGTGGTACGTGGGTTGTGAGTGCTGTCTGAGTGTGGGTCCTGCTAGGGTGTGAGGCGCCGGGTGGCGCGTGGGTTGTGAGTGCTGTCTGAGTGTGGGTCCTGCTAGGGTGTGAGGCGGCGGGTGGCGCGTGGGTTGTGAGTGCTGTCTGCGAGTGGGGGTCCTGCTAGGGTGTGAGGCGGCGGGTGGTGCGTGGGTTGTGAGTGCTGTCTGTGAGTGTGGGTCCTGCTAGGGTGTGAGGCGGCGGGTGGCGCGTGGGTTGTGAGTGCTGTCTGTGCGTGGGGGTCCTGCTAGGGTGTGAGGCAGTGGGACAGTGATGTCGGTGCGTAGGGGCGGGAGGCAGCAGGTGTGTGTGGCGGCAGGTATGTGTCGAGTGTGGCGGGTGTCTGTTGAGTGCGTGCAGCGGCTGTGAGGCGGTGGGTGAAAGGCAGAGGCGGCCGGAGTAAGGGCGGGTGAAAGGCAGAGGCGGGGGTGGGGAGGCGGTAAGGCGGGCAGGAAGGCGAAGGGCGGCGGGAAGGGGAGGAGGGGGTGGTGGAGGGGGGCAAGGGGTGGAGGAGGGGGGCTACAATGAGTTATATTAATATACAGTATATGCTACAATGAGTTATATTAATATATATGCTACAATGAGTTATATTGATATATATGCTACAATGAGTTATATTAATATATATGCTACAATGAGTTATATTAATATATATGCTACAACGAGTTATATTCATATATATGCTACAATGAGTTATATTAATATACAGTATATGCTACAATGAGGAGTTATATTAATATATATGCTACAATGAGTTATATTAATATATATGCTACAATGAGTTATATTCATATATATGTTACAATGAGTTATATTAATATATATGCTACAATGAGTTATATTCATATATATGCTACAATGAGTTATATTAATATATATGCTACAATGAGTTATATTCATATATATGCTACAATGAGTTATATTAATATATATGCTACAATGAGTTATATTAATATATATGCTACAATGAGTTATACTAATATACAGTATATGCTACAATGAGTTATATTGATATTTATGCTACAATGAGTTATATTAATATACAGTATATGCTACAATGAGTTATATTAATATATATGCTACAATGAGTTATATTGATATATATGCTACAATGAGTTATATTAATATATATGCTACAATAAGTTATATTCATATATATGTTACAATGAGTTATATTAATATATATGCTACAATGAGTTATATTCATATATATGCTACAATGAGTTATATTGATATATATGCTACAATGAGTAATATTAATATATATGCTACAATTAGTTATATTCATATATATGCTACAATGAGTTATATTAATATATATGCTACAATGAGTTATATTAATATACAGCATATGCTACAATGAGTTATATTAATATATCTGCTACAATGAGATATATTAATATATATGCTACAATGAGTTATATTAATATATATGCTACAATGAGATATATTAATATATATGCTACAATGAGTTATATTAATATACAGTATATGCTACAATGAGTTATATTAATATATATGCTACAATGAGTTATATTGATATATATGCTACAATGAGTTATATTAATATATATGCTACAATGAGTTATATTCATATATATGTTACAATGATTTATATTAATATATATGCTACAATGAGTTATATTCATATACTAGCTGAGAGACCCGGCGTTGCCCGGGATGTAAATGCGTAATAGGTAGTATTATTTATAACTCTTGGAACAATAGGTGAGTATTTGTTGTAAAGATTTCGGAGGGGGGGAGAAAGGGGAGCGGGGGGGGGAGAAAGGGGAGCGGGGGGGAGAAAGGGGAGCGGGGGGGGGAGAAAGGGGAGCGGGGGGGGAGAAAGGGGAGCGGGGGGGGAGAAAGGGGAGCGGGGGGGAGAAAGGGGAGCGGGGGGGAGAAAGGGGAGCGGGGGGGGAGAAAGGGGAGCGGGGGGGGAGAAAGGGGAGCGGGGGGGGGAGAAAGGGGAGCGGGGGGGAGAAAGGGGAGCGGGGGGGAGAAAGGGGAGCAGGGGGGGGGAGAAAGGGGAGCGGGGAGAAAGGGGAGCGGGGAGAAAGGGGAGCGGGGGGGGAGAAAGGGGAGCGGGGGGGGAGAAAGGGGAGCGGGGGGGAGAAAGGGGAGCGGGGGGGAGAAAGGGCAGCGGGGGGGGAGAAAGGGGAGCGGGGGGGGAGAAAGGGGGGGAGAAAGGGGAGCGGGGGGGGGGGAGAAAGGGGAGCGGGGGGGGAGAAAGGGGAGCGGGGGGGGAGAAAGGGGAGCGGGGGGGAGAAAGGGGAGCGGGGGGGGGAGAAAGGGGAGCGGGGGGGGAGAAAGGGGAGCGGGGGGGGGGAAAGGGGAGTGGGGGGGGGGAAAGGGGAGTGGGGGGGGGAAGGGGAGTGGGGGGGGGTGGAGAGCAGTGGGCATATGTATTGTCATAATTTATGTATGGGCATTTCCCCCCCCTCCTCCGTGCGTCCGTCCCCCTGCTGGTTCGGCTGGTGGCCCCCCCCGTTCCCCGTGACTCCCCCCCGTTCCCCGTGACTCCCCCCACCCGTTCCCTGTGACTCGCGCCTCCCCCCCCCGGCGCCCGCTTGGTCCCCCGATGTGCCGTCCTGCTGAGTGAGGCGTGCAGGCGGCTGCAGGAAGCGCCCTGTGTGGGCCTAAGACTCGCGCTCCCCCCCCCCCCCGGCGCCGCGCCGCTCGATGTGGCGTCTGGCTGAGCGGCGGTAGGAAGCGCCCTGTCTGTGTGGGCCTGAGGCTGAGGCGGGACGCGCAGTGGGCCTGAGGCTGAGGCGGGACGCGCAGTGGGGCTGAGGCGGGACGCGCAGTGGGCCTGAGGCTGAGGCGGGACGCGCAGTGGGCCTGAGGCTGAGGCGGGACGCACAGTGACTTACCTGAGCGGCTGGTAGCGCCGGGGAGGTAAGGGAGCGGCTGGGGTAGGAGGGCCGCGCTTCCCGTCCGGAGCCAGTGCAGGACGGCGCACGTGAGGGGGGGGAGGGGGGCGGACAGAGGGTGTGTGTGTGTATAGAGCTGCTGTGTTGTGTGTGTGTATAGAGCTGCTGTGTTGTGTGTGTGTGTGTGTGTGTATAGAGCTGCTGTGTTGTGTGTGTGTGTATAGAGCTGCTGTGTTGTGTGTGTGTGTAGAGCTGCTGTGTTGTGTGTGTGTGTGTGTGTGTATAGAGCTGCTGTGTTGTGTGTGTGTGTGTGTATAGAGCTGCTGTGTTGTGTTGTGTGTGTATAGAGCTGCTGTGTTGTGTGTGTGTGTGTGTGTATAGAGCTGCTGTCTTGTGTGTGTGTGTGTGTGTGTGTGTGTGTGTGTGTGTGTGTGTGTGTGTGTATATAGAGCTGCTGTGTTGTGTGTGTGTGTGTGTGTAGAGCTGCTGTGTTGTGTGTGTGTGTGTGTGTGTGTGTGTGTGTGTGTGTGTGTATAGAGCTGCTGTGGTGTGTGCGTGTGTGTGTGTATAGAGCTGCTGTGTTGTGTGTGTGTGTGTGTGTGTGTGGGCCGTCACTCCGACTCAGGCCAATGAGAGGTGTGCGGGGGCGGGCGACCCAAGGGACCAATGAGATTTCCCCTAGGGACACCGGACATCCAGGCAGGCAAACATACAGTGCTTTCACTAATATAGTATAAGATATGCTACAATGAGTTATATTAATATACTAGCTGAGAGACCCGGCGTTGCCCGGGATGTAAATGCGTAATAGGTAGTATTATTTATAAATTGTGGAACAATAGGTGAGTATTTGTTGTAAAGGTTGGATAATAATATTGAAAAGAAAGATGGAAGAAAATGTAATACGATGTTGTATAAAAATGGTTTATTGTAACCACACCACAGTACAATGTATATTTTGGTGCCATAAGTGATGTAAAAATGTGAGGCGTGTGTCTAAAAATGTGCTAGGGTGTGAGGCGTGTGTCCTGCTAGGGTGTGAGGCAGCAGGTGGCGCATGGGTTGTGAGTGCTGTCTGCGAGTGGGGGTCCTGCTAGGGTGTGAGGCGCCGGGTGGTACGTGGGTTGTGAGTGCTGTCTGAGTGTGGGTCCTGCTAGGGTGTGAGGCGGCGGGTGGCGCGTGGGTTGTGAGTGCTGTCTGCGAGTGGGGGTCCTGCTAGGGTGTGAGGCGGCGGGTGGTGCGTGGGTTGTGAGTGCTGTCTGTGAGTGTGGGTCCTGCTAGGGTGTGAGGCGGCGGGTGGCGCGTGGGTTGTGAGTGCTGTCTGTGCGTGGGGGTCCTGCTAGGGTGTGAGGCGGCGGGTGGCGCGTGGGTTGTGAGTGCTGTCTGTGCGTGGGGGTCCTGCTAGGGTGTGAGGCAGTGGGACAGTGATGTCGGTGCGTAGGGGCGGGAGGCAGCAGGTGTGTGTGGCGGCAGGTATGTGTCGAGTGTGGCGGGTGTCTGTTGAGTGCGTGCAGCGGCTGTG
Organism: Ascaphus truei; assembly: GCF_040206685.1. Classification (NCBI taxonomy): domain Eukaryota; kingdom Metazoa; phylum Chordata; class Amphibia; order Anura; family Ascaphidae; genus Ascaphus; species Ascaphus truei. The sequence goes on from NC_134488.1 coordinate 137,102,965, forward strand.
AGGCGGTGGGTGAAAGGCAGAGGCGGCCGGAGTAAGGGCGGGTGAAAGGCAGAGGCGGGGTGGGGAGGCGGTAAGGCGGGCAGGAAGGCGAAGGGCGGCGGGAAGGGGAGGAGGGGGTGGTGGAGGGGGGCAAGGGGTGGAGGAGGGGGGCTACAATGAGTTATATTAATATACAGTATATGCTACAATGAGTTATATTAATATATATGCTACAATGAGTTATATTGATATATATGCTACAATGAGTTATATTAATATATATGCTACAATGAGTTATATTAATATATATGCTACAACGAGTTATATTCATATATATGCTACAATGAGTTATATTAATATACAGTATATGCTACAATGAGGAGTTATATTAATATATATGCTACAATGAGTTATATTGATATATATGCTACAATGAGTTATATTAATATATATGCTACAATGAGTTATATTCATATATATGTTACAATGAGTTATATTAATATATATGCTACAATGAGTTATATTCATATATATGCTACAATGAGTTATATTAATATATATGCTACAATGAGTTATATTCATATATATGCTACAATGAGTTATATTAATATATATGCTACAATGAGTTATATTAATATATATGCTACAATGAGTTATACTAATATACAGTATATGCTACAATGAGTTATATTGATATTTATGCTACAATGAGTTATATTAATATACAGTATATGCTACAATGAGTTATATTAATATATATGCTACAATGAGTTATATTGATATATATGCTACAATGAGTTATATTAATATATATGCTACAATAAGTTATATTCATATATATGTTACAATGAGTTATATTAATATATATGCTACAATGAGTTATATTCATATATATGCTACAATGAGTTATATTGATATATATGCTACAATGAGTAATATTAATATATATGCTACAATTAGTTATATTCATATATATGCTACAATGAGTTATATTAATATATATGCTACAATGAGTTATATTAATATACAGCATATGCTACAATGAGTTATATTAATATATCTGCTACAATGAGATATATTAATATATATGCTACAATGAGTTATATTAATATATATGCTACAATGAGATATATTAATATATATGCTACAATGAGTTATATTAATATACAGTATATGCTACAATGAGTTATATTAATATATATGCTACAATGAGTTATATTGATATATATGCTACAATGAGTTATATTAATATATATGCTACAATAAGTTATATTCATATATATGCTACAATAAGTTATATTCATATATATGTTACAATGAGTTATATTAATATATATGCTACAATGAGTTATATTCATATATATGCTACAATGAGTTATATTGATATATATGCTACAATGAGTTATATTAATATATATGCTACAATTAGTTATATTCATATATATGCTACAATGAGTTATATTAATATATATGCTACAATGAGTTATATTAATATACAGCATATGCTACAATGAGTTATATTAATATATCTGCTACAATGAGATATATTAATATTTATGCTACAATGAGTTATACTAATATACAGTATATGCTACAATGAGTTATATTGATATTTATGCTACAATGAGTTATATTAATATACAGTATATGCTACAATGAGTTATATTAATATATATGCTACAATGAGTTATATTGATATATATGCTACAATGAGTTATATTAATATATATGCTACAATAAGTTATATTCATATATATGCTACAATAAGTTATATTCATATATATGTTACAATGAGTTATATTAATATATATGCTACAATGAGTTATATTCATATATATGCTACAATGAGTTATATTGATATATATGCTACAATGAGTTATATTAATATATATGCTACAATGAGTTATATTCATATATATGCTACAATGAGTTATATTAATATATATGCTACAATGAGTTATATTAATATACAGCATATGCTACAATGAGTTATATTAATATATATGCTACAATGAGATATATTAATATATATGCTACAATGAGTTATATTAATATATATGCTACAATGAGATATATTAATATATATGCTACAATGAGTTATATTAATATACAGTATATGCTACAATGAGTTATATTAATATATATGCTACAATGAGTTATATTGATATATATGCTACAATCAGTTATATTAATATATATGCTACAATGAGTTATATTAATATATATGCTACAACGAGTTATATTCATATATATGCTACAATGAGTTATATTAATATACAGTATATGCTACAATGAGGAGTTATATTAATATATATGCTACAATGAGTTATATTGATATATATGCTACAATGAGTTATATTAATATATATGCTACAATGAGTTATATTCATATATATGTTACAATGAGTTATATTAATATATATGCTACAATGAGTTATATTCATATATATGCTACAATGAGTTATATTAATATATATGCTACAATGAGTTATATTCATATATATGCTACAATGAGTTATATTAATATATATGCTACAATGAGTTATACTAATATACAGTATATGCTACAATGAGTTATATTGATATTTATGCTACAATGAGTTATATTAATATACAGTATGCTACAATGAGTTATATTAATATATATGCTACAATGCGTTATATTGATATATATGCTACAATGAGTTATATTAATATATATGCTACAATAAGTTATATTCATATATATTTTACAATGAGTTATATTAATATATATGCTACAATGAGTTATATTCATATATATGCTACAATGAGTTATATTGATATATATGCTACAATGAGTTATATTAATATATGCTACAATTAGTTATATTCATATATATGCTACAATGAGTTATATTAATATATATGCTACAATTAGTTATATTCATATATATGCTACAATGAGTTATATTAATATACAGCATATGCTATAATGAGTTATATTAATATATATGCTACAATGAGATATATTAATATATATGCTACAATGAGTTATATTAATATATATGCTACAATGAGATATATTAATATATATGCTACAATGAGTTATATTAATATATATGCTACAATGAGTTATACTAATATACAGTATATGCTACAATGAGTTATATTGATATTTATGCTACAATGAGTTATATTAATATACAGTATATGCTACAATGAGTTATATTAATATATATGCTACAATGAGTTATATTGATATATATGCTACAATGAGTTATATTAATATATATGCTACAATAAGTTATATTCATATATATGCTACAATGAGTTATATTCATATATATGCTACAATGAGTTATATTAATATATATGCTACAATGAGTTATATTCATATATATGCTACAATGAGTTATATTGATATATATGCTACAATGAGTTATATTAATATATATGCTACAATGAGTTATATTCATATATATGCTACAATGAGTTATATTAATATATATGCTACAATGAGTTATATTAATATACAGCATATGCTACAATGAGTTATATTAATATATATGCTACAATGAGATATATTAATATATATGCTACAATGAGTTATATTAATATATATGGTACAATGAGATATATTAATATATATGCTACAATGAGTTATATTAATATATATGCTACAATGAGTTATATTCATATATATGGTACAATGAGCCTTTGGCCTTAAGGGCTATTTCATCTGTAATACGTGTACAGCCTGCAAATACAGCACAAAAAAAACAACATTCACTTCATCAGTTACCTCTAAGACTTATGACATTAAACAACATATCACTTGCAACAGCACAAAGTTATTTATCTTTTGGAATGTCCCTGCGGTCTGCAGTATGTGGGAATGACCACAAGGTCCATTAAACGACACTTATATGAGCATATCTACAATATCACTAAGGGCTTGGTCACACATAGCGTGTCAAATCACTTTCTTCAGGTGCATGAAAAGGACCTCAGAGGACTCAAATGTTTGGCCATAGAGGCACTTACACCAAATTGGCAATATAAATAGCCTCCTGGGCAAAAAGGAGTCTTTATGGATATACGAGCGCCAAACGCTCATGCCACTTGGCCTAAACATTGAGTTCGACCTTAAGGCTTTCCTTATAAGTAAATGACCATTCTATTATTGTTATTTTTATTTCTATTTGATCACTTTTGATCATGTTTTAATCACTTCTTGGGTTGTTGAGTTATGCTCTTACCTTTTTTTTTGGAGCCACCTTTATGTGGGTTTATTCCACCTATATTAATGTACCGCTATTGATTTGGATCACATTATAAGAGTTCATGTAGTGTTAACAAAAGCACTCCTCTGTATAAGGTATTAACTATGCAGTAGTCTGCATTACACATTATATTACAATTTACTATATTGGGTGTATAACTTGTAACACGTATATTTACTCATGTATATGTTCATGTATTTATGCATGTATGTGCACGTATATATGTTCATGTGTATGCATTTATATATATAGATTTTTTTTAGCGTTAGAACGCTTTTTCTTAATATATATCACATGATTACTTGAAAGTAAATCTAGTCCATCACTGTCCCTTCACATTTTATAATATTATGAGTTATGGATGGTATTGCACTGGACGCTGTACATTCTGTCATAGGCTATGCTATGTGTGTTGTTCATGTTAGAACAGTCAGTATTTTATTTCTGCGGTCTCTTGGGTTGATGTTCCTATTGCATACTGTCTATCTTACACTTGTTTATCCAATATTGTGTTTACATATGGGCTATATACTGCTTTTCTTATGTATACCATGATACATATGTACAGTACATATCCTTTAATGGATATTGATTTAGGGCTTAACATTGATCACTTAACGAAATAGGTTAGCATGTATGATGTATCATCCTATTCAGATCTTTTCTTCCACTCAATAGTTGGTGGTCATCATGAATTTTGATATTTTATTATTAGATCTATGTATTGCACAAGTGCTGTGTATATTTTCTTTGTCTTTTATGTTGTTTTTTATGTGTTTATGTTTGTATGCTGAGACACCATTTCATTGGTATTAGTGCGCATGTCCATTTTATTAAATATGTCAATGTGTCTTTAAATCGGGACTATTTATGTGCAGACATTCAGAGACTGAGGCACTACTTTTTTACCCCTGAGGAAGGAAGCGCAGTCTTCCTTCCCGCGTAGGGTGGTCCCTGATATCACTGAGCGTTTTATGCAGCGAATCTGATCCCCGCAAGCCGAGTTGAGCAGCTCCTTCACTGGAGCACTTTTGAATTTGCCGCCATTAGCTCCCCCCTTCACCGCGAGGAGCTGGTGTTACTGCGGTGCATGTCCTGTGACGCCGAGCGCTTCTGCGCATGTCCATACCACGGAGGACAGAGGAAAGGAGCTTAGACGGCTGGTTCTGCCCCTGTGAAGCTGAGACAGCTGCTACATCTACTGACTCCCCGGCAGCCAGATGATTACACGTGGCAGACGCCTAGGAGACGGGCAGGAGCTGCACCGGTGTCGCATGAGAGGGGATACTCTCCAATTATCCACTGCCTGCTACCAGCTGGGCTCCGGTAAGCGGGCATTTCAGCTACAGTAGTTACAGGATACCATAGGGACTTCTCACATTGTGTGTTTTTAGTTGTACTGGACTATCAGTTATTGTATTAAATGCCTTTTTTACTTTCCAGTCATTTGTTTGTCTCAGCATTTGTTAGTTTTAGTGTTTGTTAGTGGTGTCACTATTTGTGTGTTTATGTCATTTACTGTATTACACTATGTTTGTTTTTTAATTTTTTAGATTTTTTTTTTACATGATCTGACTGCCAACACGAGGAGGGCTCTAGTGGACATCTTCTTCCATCAGGCTGCTTTATATCCTTTATTTGGTGTTCCTTTGTTTGGTGTGACTTGGGGCCCAGCGCCATAGATATAACATGTTTTGCTTCTATCTTATCTGACCGTGGGTGTCGGACTTACATCCCAGGCTGCGGGACATTACCAGGTTATTCTATTAGCGCTACCTTTTTTTGTTTTTTAGTGTTTTTATACCCTCCTTGAGGTTAGCTGCTTTTATTACAATATGTCGCAATTATTCGCCCTACGGGCTAACGGGAATATAGATATTAATAAAATATTCTCAGATGATGATGTATCTGTTCAAACCAATGACATTCCAGATGATATGTATGAATTGGCCGATAAACTTGAAATACTGTTATTGAGTGAAACCAAACATTTATGAGATGCGATAACCTTAGAAAAATATGTGGAACAGAATAGGATTCCCCGTGGTTTAAGAATTTTTAAGCCACCCACCACTGACTTTCAGAGCGAAGAGTTTATTTTAGAGTGGAATCGGTTGCTCGACAATTGCTCCTTTGAGCTTATGCGCTTACTTATTTCAAAGCGCAAAATGTGTCTCCAAAAATTAGACGGAGAAATTAATGCTATGAAGGAGCAATTTGTCAAGTTCCAGCATAATAGTGAGTTTTCAGTGGTGGAGGATAGGATTAAGTCTAAGATGGACAGTATGCAAAAGGATATTATTGGACGCAAACAGAGTAAATTTCAAAGGGACAGGATTGATTACAAAACAGTCCACTTACACAAATATATTTAACATCAGCCCTTACCCCATTACAGATAAAGAGAAGGAAGTTCTCTCCAAAGGCCTGTCCTTTTCCCCTGTTATAGGCCCCAGTAGTTTCCAACTTTATGTAGATGTCCAACGCTTTGTTCGGAGATTATGTTACCAGCCCCCCCCCCTCTAATCCTACTGTCAAATACTAACAACAACTAATGGAATTTTTATGTAAAGGATTGGAACAACAAGTTCTGACCAAACACGAATTTGATTTTTTGTACAATAAATACCCAGTTATTCCTATTTTTTATATCATCCCCAAGATTCACAAAGATTTGTACCACCCTCCAGGACATCCGATCGTATCCGGCATCCAATCACTAACTTCTCATTTATCAGAATTTATAGATTTTCATTTGCAGCCATATGTCACCCAACTTCCATCCTATTTGAGAGATACGACCCACATACTGCAGACCCTCAGGGACGTTCAGTGGCAATCACATTTTTTTTTTGGTTACAGCAGACGTATCATCACTGTACACAGTTATTGACCACGTTCAGGGTTGTGAGGCTATTGGCGAAGTCCTGGACGGTGATTCTATGGTTTCTGACACTTTTAAATCTTTTTTAATCACAAGCATTAAGTTTATTTTGTCACATAATTTTTTTAATTTTGCTACAATGAGATATATTCATATATATGCTACAACGAGTTATATTCATATATATGCTACAATGAGTTATATTAATATATATGCTACAATGAGTTATATTAATATATATGCTACAATGAGTTATATTAATATATATGCTACAATGAGTTATATTAATATATATGCTACAATGAGTTATATTAATATATATGCTACAATGAGTTATATTAATATATATGCTACAATTAGTTATATTAATATATATGCTACAATGAAATATATTCATATATATGCTACAATGAGTTATTCATATATATGCTACAATGAGATATATTCATATATATGCTACAATGAGTTATATTGATATATATGCTACAATGAGTTATATTAATATATATGCTACAATGAGTTATATTAATATATATGCTACAATGATTTATATTAATATATATGCTACAATGAGTTATATTAATATATATGCTACAAAGAGTTATATTAATATATATGCTACAATGAGTTATATTAATATATATATGCTACAATGATTTATATTAATATATATGCTACAATGAGTTATATTAATATATATGCTACAAAGAGTTATATTAATATATATGCTACAAGGAGTTATATTAATATATATGCTACAATGAGTTATATTAATATATATGCTACAATGAGATATATTCATATATATGCTACAATGAGTTATTCATATATATGCTTCTAGACGGACGTTCACAGAGGTACACAATTGGAGACTTTATAATGTGAAATTATAATAGGCTTTATTGTGCCATTTCCTTTTCATCAGGAAATCATCCAAAAACAGGGGCGGGGGGGGGAACAAAGCTTCTATTCACTTGGGAGTATCTCTAGTGAAAATACCATGCAATTAATTCACAACTCCCTAAGTCAAGCATGTCTCGCAGCCCCAAACATATAGTATGAAATAAGCAGATATAAGCAGTCTCTTAATAATGACAGTTTTATCGGTTCCTTGGAGGAAAAATCTTCTCTGGTTCAGCTCCCTTCCCTCAGGGTGTGTCAGCATTCAGGTTCAGAAGTTTTCCCTGTGTCTTGTAAGCAGCTCTGCTGTTTCTTCTGGCAGGGCTTAAGACTGTTGTGAGAGTCAAAGACAATCTCTGCTCTCTCTCCCAAATTCAGCTCTCAGTCAGAGCTAGGAGTTACTTCCTGTCTCAAAGGCAGGCTTTTTCTACCACCTCTAATCAGGCAGGTGGGGTTAGTTAATTTGCTACCAGCATTTAACCACCACAATGCTGGATTAGAGGCACATTTGTGTATAGGGATAAGTCCCCTGTTACAATGCTACAATGAGATCTATTCATATATATGCTACAATGAGTTATATTGATATATATATGCTACAATGAGTTATATTAATATATATGCCACAATGAGTTATATTAATATATATGCTACAATGAGTTATATTAATATATATGCTACAATGAGTTATATTCATATATATGCAACAATGAGATATATTCATATATATATATGCTACAATGAGATATATTAATATATATGCTACAATGAGTTATATTAATATATATGCTACAATCAGTTATATTAATATATATGCTACAATGAGATATATTAATATATATGCTACAATGAGTTATATTAATATATATGCTACAATGAGATATATTCATATATATGCTACAATGAGTTATAGTGATATATATGCTACAATGAGTTATATTAATATATATGCTACAATGAGTTATATTAATATATATGCTACAATGAGTTATATTAATATATATGCTTCAAAGATTGCTTCCGAGACAATGAACTATAACTATAAACCCACTTATTCACAACATTGAAATAGAAAGAGATAAAGATAAAGACGTTATCTCGGTGGTTACAGTTATCAATGCCTTTGCATAACCTATTATACCTAAAGATAATTGTGGGCATACATTTTGCTCAAAAAGAACAGGTAGATTTCAATATAAAATAAAGAGAGGGACCACAATCAGGGGTGGTTAGGACACAATAATAAACGTATGGAGTTTTATAAGGAACACACTTACATTTGGACAACAAGTCTTCAAATGGGGATGGGCGGACCTCTTGATGGTACCTCAAAATAGGGAAGAGAAGGGAAACATAGTATAACACCGTTTATTAACAACAAATGAAAAAGAGATTGAAAACTCACAAGCGACCAATAATTAATGGCATAGAGAGGAGGTGTCTCCAGACTCCACAGATCGTCCTCCAGAATATTTGATCGTCTCTTGTGGATTCTGTTCCAGCTGGTAAGATGGTAATGCGAGGATGCAGTTAACAGCAGGGTGGTCTTCTGGAACTCGTGCACAGACCGGATTTCCTCCTGTTTGTTTCTCTCCTTGTCGCAGCTCCCGCCTTCCGCGCATGCGCATGCGCTCCAGACGTAGTGCTGGCCAGACTGGAATTGCGCTATTGGTTAGTAGATCCACCAATGAGCAGGCTTATCCATCAACTCACGCGATACTTGCAGAGCGTGTGACGTCATCGTTGGGGGCGGGAGTAAGAGTTTATAACGGAGAACCCAGCAGACGCGCATTTACTCTTTGATAAAGGGACAACAGTCCTGAAACGCGTCAGAGTGTTTATTTGTACTCCCGATGACCACCAAATAAATTCTTTTTATACTCGGAACTGGTTTGCAGCCCCCATTGTCTACAGCCGCAGTGCTCCGCCGTGGGATCCCACGGGACCACCCACCGCCTATTCAAGTTACTGGCGTGATGCACGCACACATCTGAAGTCTGAGCAGCTGTTCTACTGAGGCTCCAACACAAAACGGTTTATCACAAGGTATGTACTTTGGTACTGGGGATTTAGACAGTGCCTTTATGGTATATATAGAGTTCTGTGTCACTCCTCCAATATTACCTGTACACCTGTCTGCCTATATACCACAGTGAGTCTCATACAGCTCAATATATGCTCAAGTGACTGGATGATTTGTGATTAAAGGTTTAATCAATTGTATACCACAAACAGCTGAGCCCTGAAGACCGGGATCATATCCCATATACACATTTATACACTGTTATAATTATTCACGTGAATTTATTAAGTCACTGAAATTAGATTTAGGCGCCACTCTTTAACTATTTGTTTGCACAGACTATAGATTATAACTATAGATTTTAGACTATAGATTTTAGACTATAGATTTTAGACTATAGATTATAGACTATAGATTATAGACTATAGATGATAGATTTTAGACTATAGATTTTAGACTATAGATTATAGACTATAGATTATAGACTATATATTATAGACTATAGATTATAGATTTTAGACTATAGATTTTAGACTATATATTATAGACTATATATTATAGACTATATATTATAGACTATAGATTATAGACTATAGATTATAGACTATAGATTATAGACTATAGATTTTAGACTATAGATTTTAGACTATAGATTATAGACTATAGATTTTAGACTATAGATTAAATGTAATTTTCATGAATGAATTCACAGATCCCTTATTTTTATACTTACTTGTTAGTTGTTCATTTCCCTTTTTTTCTAAATTTCTTAGCCCTACCAACAGATTCTTTTTACATTTCTTCTCAATTATTTTTCATAAAATGGTATATATGATGTATACCGAGACATACTATTACTTGAAAACGAGAGGTAACTCTCAACGTGTTACTTTGTGTTAAAACATTTGTATAAAAAAAAACACTACGTGCACTTTTAGACCTTTTTTACTTGTTATATTCAATGTTTACTCCTAGATATTTATCGCACTCTACAGATAATATGTTATTAGTAAGAGAGACATGTTCCCAGGTTTGTCATAACTGTAATGATGTTTATTAGAATGAAATCTTGGATATTATAACAGCGATGTGCGCCCCCTTGTGCCAAACTTGGGTAATACAATGGGCATAATAAAATCCATTTAAAACCAGAGATAGAACATGAAACACAGACGGAGATCAGTGCTACATCCAAAGACACTAATACACGGTACAGTGCCTAAATATATATATATATATATAGATATCTTTTGAATAAAATGGTCTTTTAGTTTAACTCTTTGGCCAAAGTGTTGTAAGCCCTTGAGCCCCTCCAAGGCAGACCACGTCTCAAGGGTTTTAACACTAATATAGATTTTTAATAACGTGTACATTACCAGGAAGAATGATTTATAATAAATCTGTCCAAATTAGTTGCATAGTTCTAAGTCTGTTTGAAGCTCTTATTATCTGTATAATACCAGGAAAAGCACTCTGTATTAGATTTGTCGCAATCATACTGGATGCAAGTTCCCATGGGTGTGGAAGGTGCAAAGGAGTAAGCTTAAACCATTTAAAAGTGGGAGGGGGTGAGCTTCAAACTAGGGAAGGAGGAGCCACCCTCCAAATCAGCTAGGACCAGCTGAACAAGAATTGCAAAACATATTGAACCCCCAATATTAGAGTTAATTTGCACCCAGGTTCACAGCGTTCCGTTAAGTGAATTAACACAGCGTTAATTTAAGGTTATGTTAATATCAGCAGCGTTAGCTAAAGTCCGGTCTTTGTCCAGAAAGGTTTATCTATAACAGAAAAAAACAAAAAAGTGAAAGTGCGCAGCTAATGCAAGGCGGGACACACACAGTGATTTCAATGTGAAATAAACAATGTTATAGACCTTGTAGGTGTAAGCATCACTAATATTGCATCTGCAGCCTTTCTTGGGGGGTGGCTCGACACCCCTAGAACTGGAGGAAAAACAAGAGAACAAGGCGCACAACGCACATAGTGAAGAACAGTTATAAAAGTGAATTTTACTAAAGGATAATAAGTTCTGCGTACATCAAAATAAAAACAATCAAGCAATGGATCAGTGGGGTTACCACACAGGGGGACAGCTGGGCACGTCACTCTTCACCCCATGTAGAGGAGGAAGCAGGGGACCAGCGGTCATCTGTCCAGACAGGAAGGTCCTCAACGTCTGTAGATAGCACTCACTCCGTCTCAGGGTGTTATAATGGTAAGTCCACAGTGTATAGTCCCGCAAACAAGTCCCACAGCTGGGTATAGCAGCCTCCGTCAGAGCCACCAGTGCCAGATGCCGACAGCACGCTACTAAACCACTTGGGGTGCCTGCCGATGACGTCACGGACTTCTCCTCGACTGCAGTACAGAGGGGAGCGTCCGCTCCAACGCACAGCACACACGGCGGCACAGAATTGTTTAAACGGAGGGGGCTGTAACAGGGGACAGGGGGAGATGAACCAAGTGAATTCTTGGCAACAAGGGGGTATTAAAATTAGCAATGACACATTCCAACGCGTTTCGTAACACACAGTTACTTCTTCAGGGAATACATGCAGCTGGGGGAGAGTACATACTTATATATCAAACAGCCCCCAATCCAAAATAAGGTGTCATATTACTGCACCAATCCGTGGAGGTGCATCTAATTGCTTATTAAAGTTATACAAACACAGTGTCAATTAAAAAAACCAGAACATATATAAAGTACATAATACAATAAAAACAATACAAATGTATATTATTTAGACATCAAAATTCTGAAAGAGAGAAGCCACAATTAGAGCCATACAGGTGTAGAAATGAAGACAGACTATATATATATATATATATATATATATATATATATATATATATGATTGCTTAAAGATTAATACAAGGACCAAATATCTATGTCTTCGTTTAACCCCTTAGGGGTCAACGTACTCATTTGGTAAATCCAAAAGGTTTCTTGATAGGAGAGGCTTTTAATACTATCACCTCCCCTCCTTTCTCTAGGGACCACTTTAATGCCCTTAAACATTAGTTTTGAAGGGTCTTTGTTATGACATACTGCATAGTGGCGAGAAAGGCTGTGTTTTTCATAGCCAATTTTGATATTCCTGATATGTTCCTGTATTCGGATCTTTAAGCGTCTTTTTGTGCGGCCTATATATTGAAGGCCGCACTCACAGTGAATCAAATAAACCACATGGGTTGAATTGCAATTGATAAAGGAATCGACAGCGAAGCTCTCACCGGTAGCGAACGATTTAAAGGTTTTCCTCTCAGGGTGTAGGTGTTTACATATTGAGCACCTCCCACACTGGAAGTTGCCAATTGGTTTATCACCAATCCAAGTGGTTGGGGCAGATCTAACACGAACATTACCCACATCACTGGGGGCCAATGAATTTTTCAAAATTTTTGCCCTCCTGTATATAAATTTGGGGACATCTGAAAGGCAGTCACCTAGAACTGGGTCGTTACATAAAATTGCCCAATGCCTCTGAATAATTTTTTTAATTTTCTTATTCACTGAGTTAAAAGTAGTAATAAAAGGTACCTCTAACATACTGCTCTGGTTACTAATTTGTTCCTTAGTTTTGGAGACTAGCATAGTTTGTCTATCCATACAACGTACTACATCAAGATCTTTAGATAAGCTAGCACTCGAGTAACCTCTTTCAAGAAACTTATTAAACAACAATTTGGACTGCTCCTCGAAATCGTGTTCCCCACTACAGTTTCGTTTAATTCTAATGAATTGACCTCTGGGAATATTGGTAATCCCCGATTTTTTGTGGTTACTGTTTGCCATTAGCAAATTGTTGGCATCAATTTCTTTAAAGAACACTTTTGTGGATACATTCCCATTGTCAAGTGCTGTCAGTTGCAGATCCAAAAAGTCAATACTGATAGAATCAGAAACATGTGTGAAGACCAAGTTTTTATCATTGGTATTCAGGTAGGTGAGGAAAGAGCAAATGGAGGAATCATCCCCCTCCCAGACACAGAGGATGTCGTCAATATAGCGACACCAAATGATGATATGTTGTCTGAAGGGGTTGTTATTCCAAATACTCTGCGTCTCCCACTGAGCCATGTACAGGTTTGCGAAACTTGGAGCAAATCTTGTGCCCATTGCAGTTCCGCAAACCTGTATGAAAAACTCTGCAAGAAACATGAAATAATTGTGGGTAAGTATGAAATCTATGGATTTCAAAATGAACTCGGTATTAAGGTGATGTAGGGTCGTATCTGTCTCCAGGAAAAATGTAACTGCCTGGAGTCCCTTGTCATGTGGAATATGAGTGTAGAGCGCCTGCACATCACAGGTGATCCATTTGTAGGTACTCTTGCACTCAAAGTCCTGAAACGTATGTAGGACAGAGGATGTATCCTTTAGATAAGATGGCAAAAGATTCGCTGTAAGGGAATCAATTCCCGAAATTATGGGACGGCTAAGTTGGTTAGAGATAGACTTATGGACTATGGGCAAATGATAAAATATAGGTATTTTGGGAGAGGCAGTAAACAGAAAATCAAACTCAGCTTGCTCAGTTCTTTCAAAAGGACAGTGAATTCACCAGTTGGATCCTTAGTGAGTAACCTATAAAAGGAGGTATCATAGAGGAGACGGTGGGCCTCCTGTTCGTAATCCTTACGATTCTGGAGGACAACACCGCCCCCTTTGTTGCCAAGAATTCACTTGGTTCATCTCCCCCTGTCCCCTGTGACAGCCCCCTCCGTTTAAACAATTCTGTGCCGCCGTGTGTGCTGTGCGTTGGAGCGGACGCTCCCCTCTGTACTGCAGTCGAGGAGAAGTCCGTGACGTCATCGGCAGGCGCCCCACGAGGTGTAGTGGCGTGCTGTCGGCATCTGGCACTGGTGGCTCTGACGGAGGCTGCTGTACCCGGCTGTGGGACTTGTTTGCGGGACTATACACTGTGGACTTACCATTCTAACACCCTGAGATGGAGTGAGTGCTATTTACAGACGTTGAGGACCTTCCTGTCTGGACAGATGACCGCTGGTCCCCTGCTTCTTCCTCTACCTCGGGTGAAGAGTGACGTGCCCAGCTGTCCCTCTGTGTGGTAACCCCACTGATCCATTGCTTGATTGTTTTTATTTTGATGTACGCAGAACTTATTATCCTTTAGTAAAATCCACTTTTATAACTGTTCTTCACTGTGTGCGTTGTGCGCCTTATCTATAACCGACATTGGTGCCAATGTTAGAAAATAGCAGGGTTACCCCTCACAGAGCCCTGTTATATGCGAGAGGGGGGAGATACTTGGCACGAGTCAGGGCTAACTTCACATGGCATTAAGCCTACGCTAACGCCATAGACAACCGCCATAGTTTTTAACGGCCATTACGGATTTTACTAATGGGACATTATAAGCCCTGAATTTGCGTAGCTGTGTGGAACAGGTGAATAGAACACTTGTGACCCTACCCAAATTACCCCAGATGAAGCGGTAGTCCCATGAAACGCGTTGGGTGGCATCATTGGGTTGACAAGACACTCCATTATCAAACTGAGAGACCAGGTCAGATGCCACCTCCTGACGTCACAGGTGGGATGGAGGATGCACGGCGAAGATGGTCAGCAAACTCTGACCGCGGTTGCCTGATCCCTCTGAGCCTCCCGGGCGCCATCTTATTCTACCAGGAATAATATCTGCACATGATACTCATGAATGCGGAGAAATGCCTCTGTTTTGTACTTTATAAATGCCTGGTAATATACTATTTGGCTGCTCTCCCGCCATATATACACGTAGCCGCTGAAATCCTCACAGGATGGAGGTACCATTGAAGGGGTTAACCAGCAACAAACCAGGAGCCAGACAAACTTGCAAGACCACTAACAATAATTAACATTGTGAGTTTATTTATTTAATAATGTTCTACTAATCAAACTATATTTTCCCTCTTTTTATCTTAAGTGTTAGGAACAAACGGCATTTTATGGCGCCGGCACCGGGGCTGTGAGATATATTCTGTCACTATTACGGCCTAGCGTTTGCTTCACGGTTATTTATTTTCTGTTTTGCTGATGAAGCGTTGGCGAGACATGTTAGATTTGTGGATTATTACTGAGCCACCGTAGCTCCCTGCCACGTGTGGCGTGTGGTGAGAAATCCGCTTTGCTGAAGCTACTGGCTGCTGTATGTGAACACGCGTGTGAATGAGACACTGCTGCGGTAATATCTCCTCCCGGCACCCCTGACCGTGAGCAAGGTACAGGGGAGAAAGAGAGGTGCAGTGTCCCCCGACCCCCACCCCCCACCCCCGGGTGCAGCGGACACACAGCGGAAGGGGACCGTGGACTCTACAATGTGTGAGCAACATTACCATCAAAGCAAAGAGTTACTCCCACACGCCGGGAAGCTGTCCAAAAACGCTGTGTGTGATTATAATGGCTGTAAGTGCAATATTGTTCTTAATCTCGTCTTTTGTAATAAATGTATTGTGCCATGATCTTTTCTCACTTCTATTTCCATTGGAACTCTATATGTATTGGAGACCTGGCCTGTCTAGATTAACCTCTGACACTCCGGATAGAAAAAGAATTACAACACAAGCTATGCAAAAATGTAAGTTCACAAATTCTAATGTATGAACTTTAAGGGCTAATTAACCTGTTTTGATACATTGCTATCTTCTCTTATTTTTATGTAGCACTGCTTCCCCCGCCCCCCCCCCCCCCCCCGGGAGATCTTACTGCTGGTACCGGTGCTGTGGTGCTTGCATACTTGCGAGTGTCCAGGAGATGCTGAGTGCTCCGCGATGGCATGGGGAACAGGACAGGCTTTCGTTGGCTTCTCACAGTTCGCTCTTGGTCTCAGCGCCTCCAGCTCCAGTGGCTCTAGGGTGGCCAGGGTCAGTCTCCCACTGGTGCACATTACAGACTTACCCCTACCCGATAGACTGAGAACTCGCAGAAAAACCAGGCTAATCGGCCCGCCCCAAACACAGAATTTATCAGCATAGTAGCACCACCTAGTGGTGGAATAATCACACAGCAGTAAAATAGTAAACTCAAATAAAATCAAATAGAGTAATCATAAGTGTAGCCGGGACCCCCTGGTTCACCCTTGGTATGGGGGAAGGAGGGGGCGCATAGGGAGGCTCCGCGTCATGCAAGACGCCATGTTCTGATTCGCACCCGTAAGGTCTGACCTAGCCAGAGGTTGCGCTTGCGCAGACTTGTTTTTGCCAAAGCCCGCGAAGGAGGAGAGCTCTAATTGGAGGGAGGTAGCGAGACACCTGTCCCAGTAGCACCCGCGAAGACCCCGTGATAGGATTGGGCCAATGGGTTGAGTGCTGGAGGAGGAAAGGGAGGTGTTTGCGCGCACGTTGTATCAGAGCTGGGAGGAGAGGAGAGGAGACGGAGCTTCGGTGCAGGGGAGGTTCACCGCCCCTGCGTAGGCCGCATGCCCCAGGCCCAGTTAGGCCCTGAGTCCCAGTAGAGACAAGCCGAGCTAGGGACCGCCATAGCGAGGTTCCAGATTCCCGTTAGTATCATACGATCGGTGCTGGACTGTTCTAATTGGCGGGAGGTCTGGGCTCAGACCCCGTTAAGCTACCACGAGTGTCCGGGTGGGATCGCCCTGGATACCCACGTGGGTGTGCGGACGACATCTACTTCGTACGGAGCCTTTGTGAAGATTGTAGTGGTACCGGGTATCGGAGTACCCGGCAGGTATTTCTACAAGTGCACCAACGGTACCCTCAATTCATTCGGGACACAGTGGCTGCGCAGTCACACTCTCATATACACATACATCTGACTCACTGTAGGGTGGGAGGACTTATCCCTTGGGGATTGGACACGGGGTGGGATCACCCGGTGGAGGGATACGGGAGGGTTGGTGTCCGCCGTGACGCGAATAGAGTATCTCCACTAGGGAGGGAGTTGATCTGTACATGTATAACGATATTCCTGCCAGTAAAGTCGATTAGTTAAGTTATTCTGCCGTGTGTTGGTATTTACCGTGTATACGTCCTGCGAAGACCCACTCCCCCTTTGGCGGGAGCTGTCGCAGGTGGAGGCGCTGCACCCCTTATAATCATTACGCGCGTACCCCAGGCTCTCCGTGGCAGAGACTCAGGCCCTGCGAGCCTACAGGTGATACAGCATATCGTAGCGGCCTGCGTTCTATAGGAAGCAGGGCTACATAAGAAACATAAAAATATTCAAAACGACTGCTATAATCACTCAACCTCAGAAGAGGAACAACCAAATTTCCTCCAAAGGTACAAATGCATAGAAGTGTAGCATAGCCTCCCGGCTCTTCCCGTATAAGCCCTGTTAGGTGCAGGAAGTGGTTGGGTTGATTCCTTCAAATAGGCCCTGTGTGCTTTTGCAGCTCTGGATATATTAGATGTATCCAAGGGCGGGCCTAGCAACAGCCAGAGAGTGTCAGCCTGAGGGAAGGATACTGATTGGTTCATCTGTTGTATGTGATGACCTATCAGTATTCAGACCTGCTCTGTTATGGGGCGGGGTTACAAACATTTCCTCAGGGTTGATTCTGGCACTTTCTCAGAAGTGAGTCAGTCTGTATCCCCTCCCCCTGAGGGGTGTGAGCGTGTGTGTGTTATCCTGAGCACTACCAGGGATAAGAATCTGGATGGGGCCTGCAAGGCCTTATTCCTAAAGGAGGGCTGTATAGTCTGGCTGACTCCTACTGTAAACGAATAAAGAACCAGTTGCACCATAATCCATTGTGGTTACTGACTGGACCAGAACAAGGTGTCAGTATGGACTCTACTTCCATCCAAAGGACCCATGCTGACTGGAGGCGCTGCCCCAAAGAACTAAGGTAACCTGTAAACCTGTCCTGTTCTCCCCACAACACCGCGGAGCACCCAGCCCTCCTGTTGCCAAACAGGTACAGCACATCACCCAAATGGAGTAGCAGAGAAACAGATGACCCCAATCTCACTTAGAGGGGGGGGGGGGTACAAGGGCTGCAGAAGTTAGGGAGTAGATTAATAGCTGTTAGCAGACCCCTACGGCAGTGATTCCCAACCTTTTTTGTTTGGAGGAACCCTTGAAGTATTTCGATAAATCTCGGGGAACCCCTATCTGGCTGACACATATATTAGGTTCGACAGGGGTCAGTCACGACATTTCACACCTCACGAGCCCCCTCTATTTCCCACCCTCTACCCATGTATTTCTCTCCCCTCCGTCTCACTAACTCTCCCCCCTCCCGCCTCGCATGTATTTATCCCCTGCGTCTCACTCTTACTCCCTCTTTTCCTCACTCACTCCCTCCCGCCCCTCTCTCTTCTCTCACTCTCGCCCCTACCTTCCGTCAATTACCCCACTCTCACTCAATCCACCCTACAAAATACATAGCAAAAAAAACACCCCCAGCGGGGGGGGGGGGGGCTGTGGTCCGTAGGAGGAACCCCTGAGACGGCTGCACGGGGCCCTGGTTGGGAATCACTGCACTATGGGCTCGCTCAGTTTAATTGTAATCACTAATTACTACAATAGTGAATACAATGTTGCAATTGTGGCCGGTAAAGTGGAGTCTTTAGGCCGGAGAGGGACATAGAGGATAAATAATGCAGTGAAAATAAAGGTTTTAATGCACAATACACACAGCAATACAAGTCCCCTTAAGGGGCCTCACAGTGTGTGCCCTACAGACACATCGTGGTATCTTTACGGGATGTCACAGTCCCGTGTCCTCCAGCACTGCGCCCCGGTGTGCGTCGTTGTTCCGTGGATTCGCCTTGTGTCTCCCAAAAACCGGCCGCTGGGGGCGACGTTCTGCTTACCGCGGCGCTCTGATGCCACGAGTTTCCGGTCCTCTTGGTTTTTCTTTCTCCTTACTTCACTCTAGTAAGGGCTCAGTGAGTAAGGGGCTCAGTGAGTAAGGGGCTCAGTGAGTAAGGGGCTCAGTGAGTAAGGGGCTCAGTGAGTAAGGGGCTCAGTGAGTAAGGGGCTCAGTGAGTAAGGGCTCAGTGAGTAAGGGGCTCAGTGAGTAAGGGGCTCAGTGAGTTAGGGGCTCAGTGAGTAAGGGGCTCAGTGAGTAAGGGGCTCAGTGAGTTAGGGGCTCAGTGAGTAAGGGGCTCAATAAGTAACAGGCCCAGTGAGTAACGGGCTCAGTGAGTAAGGGCCCAGTAAGTAACGGGCTCAGTGAGTAACGGGCTCAGTGAGTAAGGGCCCAGTAAGTAACGGGCTCAGTGAGTAACGGGCTCAGTGAGTAACGGGCTCAGTGAGTAACGGGCTCAGTGAGTAACGGGCTCAGTGAGTAAGGGCCCAGTAAGTAACGGGCTCAGTGAGTAAGGGCTGGAACGATGTGCGGAACACGCCCCCTGCGGCGTGTTCCTTCCTTACCTGTTTACTTCTGATCGCCGCCCTCTAGTTGCGAGTCAAGATCCTGTGTCTTAAAGGATTCCGTAGCAAACAACGCCATCTTGCTTCCTGGCAAATCCTGCCCTCCTCCTCCTGACAGGAAGTAAGCCTCTCTCTGACTTTCTGATTGCTTACAGCTGCTGCTTCCTTTAAATAGCACTCAGTGGCTACCTGTCTGGGTTCCTGCAAGTCCTACCATCGCATGCTGCTCCTGCCTGGACCTCCTTGGGATCTTTACTTATCTCCTATGGATTCCGGAAGACTGGGACAGTCACTCAATTACTACTGAGGTTAGTTTACCGTCGGGTAGTGTAGGTACCTGCTTAGTAGGGTTCACCTTGATGTGGTGGCAGGCTTATAATTCCTTGGCCAATGGATTAGACTAAGAACCCTTATGTTTATATTTAGTTTTGCTGCACTCTTCAGTTATTGGCACTCTGTCCTTAAGGAGGCTGGACGTCCTCCAGGATGCACTCCACTATAGTGACCGTGTGCTTTGGATACTACCTCCCCTGCTTCTCACATGTGGCTTCCCACAACCCCCGCGTTGGTGCCTGAGAATGCGCGCACTCCCGCTCTGCTGTCAGAGCATGTGCGCACATGCAGCTGGATCACTCGTGTCTCTGAGCCAGGCACCGCACCTCCGGACGCGTCGCGCAATCTCCTGCACGCGGCGCGGTCACGTGACTACGTGCGCCGAACCCCAGCTGCGCGGCAACTCACTCCCTTCGTCTCCCCTGCGGCCTCCCCACCTCGCTACCGGGTCCTTCCCTTTCCCTGCGCTTGTCTGGAGAGTACAAGCGTCACAAGGAGCTCAGCGAGTAAGGGGCTCAGCGAGTAAGGGGCTCAGCGAGTAAGGGGCTCAGCGAGTAAGGGGCTCAGCGAGTAAGGGGCTCACACACAGAGCCATAATGGGCAGAGTGATGTGTATTGGACGCGCTGCGCGTATAATGGGCAGAGTGATGTGTATTGGACGCGCTGCGCGTATAATGGGCAGAGTGATGTGTATTGGACGCGCTGCGCGTATAATGGGACTGTGCGCACTGCGGGCTGGCGCGGGCTCCTGCGAGAAAGTTCCTTTATTTTGGAAGAAGAGAGAAATGAGGAGGAAGGTTTGGCGACAGTGAATTTAATTTGCAGAACAAAATGGCCGTCGCGTTTCGCCGCCACACACGTTTATTTGTACCGTTGCAATTTAAAATGTGCCGTTGCAAGCCAGTGTTACAGGGAAATAATGCACTTTATGTGTACGGCGGCCCCGGGCGGATGGGGTGGTATAAAGATGGTTTCCGCGTGGAAATGCTGAGTCCAGCTTAATCATCTCAGCCCCATATTGTGTGGCAGGCCTCTCTGGCACTGAAGGGGTTATTTTGCAGGAGGATAGAGATACTCAGTATCACTGTGGGGATGGGGTGGTGGTGTTGCCGCGGTTACAGAGCGGTGAGGAGCAGCAGGCTGTGCTCTTCCATCCTGGGATGGGGAATTTGGGGTACAGACCCCGACAGAAGGATTCCGTGGCACATCCACTCATGACA
The DNA here is from genome assembly GCF_040206685.1 of Ascaphus truei. NCBI lineage: Eukaryota > Metazoa > Chordata > Amphibia > Anura > Ascaphidae > Ascaphus > Ascaphus truei. The sequence continues at coordinate 137,124,899 of NC_134488.1, forward strand.
AAGTCCATTGGGGAGACACCTGGGGGGGGAGAGAGGAGAGTCAGGTACAAGGTACAGGAACTGCAGAGCATCGCAGAGCAGACAGACTGCAGAGCATCGCAGAGCTGAGAGACTGCAGAGTGTCGCAGAGCCAAGAGACTGCAGAGCATCGCAGAGCTGAGAGACTGCAGAGCGTCGCAGAGCCAAGAGACTGCAGAGAGTCAGAGCAGACAGACTGCAGAGCATCGCAGAGCTGAGAGACTGCAGAGTGTCGCAGAGCCAAGAGACTGCAGAGAGTCACAGAGCAGACAGACTGCAGAGCATCGCAGAGCCGAGAGACTGCAGAGCATCGCAGAGCCAAGAGACTGCAGAGCATCGCAAAGCTGAGACTGCAGAGTCACAGAGCAGACAGACTGCAGAACATCGCAGAGCTGAGAGACTGCAGAGCATCGCAGAGCCAAGAGACTGCAGAGCATCGCAGAGCTGAGAGACTGCAGAGTCACAGAGCAGACATTATGCAGAGCATCGCAGAGCTGAGAGACTGCTGAGCATCAGAGCCTAGAGACTGCTGAGCATCGCAGAGCTGAGAGACTGCTGAGCATCGCAGAGCCAACAGACTGCAGAGCATCGCAGAGCCAAGAGACTGCTGAACTGCGCAGAGCCAACAGACTGCAGAGCGTCGCAGAGCCAAGAGACTGCAGAGAGTCACAGAGCAGACATTATGCAGAGCATCGCAGAGCTGAGAGACTGCTGAGCATCACAGAGCCTAGAGACTGCTGAGCATCGCAGAGCTGAGAGACTGCTGAGCATCGCAGAGCCAAGAGACTGCAGAGCATCGCAGAGCCAAGAGACTGCTGAACTGCGCAGAGCCAACAGACTGCAGAGCGTCGCAGAGCCAAGAGACTGCAGAGAGTCACAGAGCAGACAGACTGCAGAGCATCGCAGAGCTGAGAGACTGCAGAGCGTCGCAGAGCCAAGAGACTGCAGAGAGTCACAGAGCAGACAGACTGCAGAGCATCGCAGAGCTGAGAGACTGTAGAGCATCACAGAGCCTACAGACTGCAGAGCGTCACAGAGCAGACAGACTGCAGAGCATCGCAGAGCTGAGAGACTGCTGAACTGCGCAGAGCCAACAGACTGCAGAGCATCGCAGAGATTGCAGAGTGTCGCAGAGCCGACAGAGAGACTGCTAAATATTTCAGAGCTGAAGAAGAGACTGCAGAACATCACTGAGCTGTCATACTGCAGAGCAGACACACTGCAGAGCATCTCTTCCCTGCCTGTGAGATGATTGGTCAGACTGGGAATCTCTGTTAGTCCGTTACATACCAATCAGGTCCATGCAGCGGGTCATCTCTCCCCGGCACCTCATGGTGCTGACGCTCTCCGGGGATGAGCTGTTGTGACACACCAACCCGTTCTCTGCTCCGGGGTCTGTGTCTGAGAGGAGGGGACACGCAGTGTGAGTGTGTGTGTGTGTGTTACAGAGTGACTGTGTGTGTGTGTGTGTGTGTGACACACCAACCAGTTCTCTGCTCCGGGGTCTGTGTCTGAGAGGAGGGGACACGCAGTGTGAGTGTGTGTGTGTGTGTTACAGAGTGACTGTGTGTGTGTGTGTGTGTGTGACACACCAACCAGTTCTCTGCTCCGGGGTCTGTGTCTGAGAGGAGGGAACACGCAGTGTGAGTGTGTGTGTGTGTGTTACAGAGTGACTGTGTGTGTGTGTGTGTGTGTGTGTGACACACCAACCCGTTCTCTGCTCCGGGGTCTGTGTCTGAGAGGAGGGAACACGCAGTGTGTGTGTGTGTGTGTTACAGAGTGACTGTGTGTGTGTGTGTGACTGTGTGTGTGTGTGTGTGGGGGCGGGGGGGGTGTGACACTAACCTGTGAAGACACCTGTGTTACACTGTGTGCTGCTGCAGTACTGGAAGTTGGAGGCGTATGACACTGGATTTTTGCCGTTACTGAAGGCGGAGAGTCCGGGGCTCACGGAGGTGTTACTGCAGCTCTTTATAATCACGTGATGTACGGCTGTGGGACCCCGACATTAACAATTACTCAGCGCTAAACCCCCATATATACCGGGTATCACCAAGCCTCACACAGCTGTCCCCCTCACACACACATACAGAACAAGCCTCCCCCTCCTGTCACACATACTGCCAACTCTCTATATACACACAGTATATACAGTCACTGCCTCTGTATAGGCTGGACTGGTGCAGCTAGCGTGCTTTCCAAAGCGAAAAAGGGAGTGGATCCGTGAAACTGCCGCCCCTGTAAGTGAGCTCAGAACTCACCAGCATAGAAAAAAATGAACAAGTCTCCTTGAGAAAGCGCCACAGAGGGCGTGAAACGCGCGGGAGGAGAACACGTGTTTTGTTTGTCTATTTTCGTACCATTTTTTATGTGGGTTAAATAAACGTTTTTATTTTTTTTTCTATGCTGGTGAGTTCCAAGATTACTTGCAGGGACCCACTGCCTTTGTAGCTTTGCACTCCAGGATCAGAGAGACAGGGTAGGGAGAACGCGGATTACCCTTTCAGTTCGGGTTCATCACAAGCTGCATGTACGCTGAAAACTTCATACGGTGATTAATCGTGAGTAGAAGCGTTACTCCACACCGGACAGGGGTTACATCACGCTGCAGTTATACCGTGGAGGTGGTATATCTGTCCTTCACGGGGTTAACAGGGCTTGTTTATATCAGCGCTTCACCCCTTATCTCCTTCACCTAAACACAAGTTTCTCTTCAGCAGTGATTACCTCCTTATCCAACCCTTTCAGTGCCCCGCTTTTTATCATCATATATTGGGTTAGCGTAGTCACCACATGTTTTGTTCCTTGAGCTTTTATTCGGTTTTTCCTTTTCTATAGTGTGCTTTCCAGCCTACAGGGAGTTAACCTCCCCTGGAGAAGCTAGCAGCAGCTGCAGCAACTAATCAACAAGCAGTCCTCCTGATTCCAGAAAGTGGAAAAGGCAGACAGAGAGCTTGCTTACACACAGAGGTTGCATTTCCCCAGGAGAGGGGAGAGAAATGTTGGTCTGGCTATCTGTTCCAGAGCATGAGGAGGGAGGCAAAAAGGCTGTGGGGACTGCCCAGAGGGATGTGCCTGGTACCTGCAGGACCCTGCAGCCGTGAAGAAGGGGAGCCATGAGGGCCAGGGAATTGCCAAGAGGGCGTTTAGAGTTATTATTTATTTATTTATAAAATATTTTACCAGGAAGTAATACATTGAGAGTTACCTCTCGTTTTCAAGTATGTCCTGGGACATGTATGTTAGGACATGAATCTGATGTGTAAGCATGGCGGTCCTGAGTGATTTCCTGGACTCTTGGGGGACCGAATCCCAACAAACAGATAAGGACTGAATACTGTATATTTGGGTGCCGAAAAGTCTATTGATATTGTTGCTAACCAGGTGGGTTATTTAAAGCTGGGAACCAGTTTAGTTGGCCAGCGACAATAAGAGAGGGAGCTGATGTTCAGTTATTCTCCTGATAGGAATAGGCTTTACTTTTATGATTTGTTTTTCCTTAAAGGGACAGTGGGCCTATTATTGTGTTATTTAACCCCTGTAAAATAAACCCTGTTCAACAACTATAGAGTTTCCTGCCTTAATCTTGGACAAAAGACCCTGCAACTAGACGGAGGGATCACAATATATACCAAGGAGACGTGCCAACCTCCCCCCTCTCATACAAGCTCAGCCTGTATATACTCCCCCTGCCTCACACTCACTCCCTGACTGTATATACCTCCACCTGTCTCACACACCCTCCGCCTGTATATACCTCCTACCATCTCACACATGCTCTCTCCCTGTATATACCTCCCCCATTGCACACTCACACTCCGTGCCTATATTTACTTCCCCCCATCTCACACACGCTCCCTGCCTATATATACCTCCCCCTCTCACACATGCTCCCTACCTGTATATACCTACTCCCATCTCACACTTTCCCTGCCTGTATATACCTCCGTCCGTCTCATGCATGCTCTCTCCCTGTATATACCTCCCTCCGTCTCACACGTTCTCTCCCTGTATATACCTACCCCTCTCTCACACATGCTCTCTCCCTGTATATACCCACACCGTCTCACACATGTTCTCTCCCTGTATATAGCTCCTCCTGTCTCACACACGCTCTCTCCCTGTATATACTGTACCTCCCCCGTTGCGCACACACACTCTGTGCCTATATATACTTCCCCCATCTCACACACGCTCCATGCCTATATATACCTCCCCTGTCTCACTCATGCTCCCTGTCTGTATATACCTCCCCCCATCTCACGCACGCTCTCTCCCTGTATATACACATGCTCTCTCCCTGTATATACACACGCTCTCTCCCTGTATATACACACACGCTCTCTCCCTGTATATACACGCACGCTCTCTCCCTGTATATACACACGCTCTCTCCCTGTATATACACACACGCTCTCTCCCTGTATATACACTCACGCTCTCTCCCTGTATATACACACATGTCCGCGGATACGCACCCTTGTCCATCGCTGTAGTAATGGAATTCTGAAGGCAGTGAGTCTGGGAGGGGCCACATCGCATGCTTGGAAGATCGTCACCCCCACAAATTGAGGGGTGCCCATTACATACTAGGCAGTCTATCCCCTTCTGGGAGTCCTCAACTGAATCTGTAATGGAGAAGGGGTTCAAAAAAGCTGCAGGGGGCCCTGCCTCGGAGAGACTTATCGCCTTTCCAGTAACAGTTTATTACAGTGATCTGACAAAGATCATGGAGGGGAGGGAGGTGGGGGCGTATGTACTAATGTCTCCCAGAGATCTTTTGGGGGGGAGGTGGGGGGGGCGTATGTACTAATGTCTCCCAGAGATCTTTTGGGGGGGAGGTGGGGGGGGGCGTATGTACTAATGTCTCCCAGAGATCTTTTGGGGGGGAGGTGGGGGGGGGCGTATGTACTAATGTCTCCCAGAGATCTTTTGGGGGGGAGGTGGGGGCGTATGTACTAATGTCTCCCAGAGATCTTTTGGGGGGGAGGTGGGGGGGGGCGTATGTACTAATGTCTCCCAGAGATCTTTTGGGGGGGGAGGTGGGGGGGGCGTATGTACTAATGTCTCCCAGAGATCTTTTGGGAGGGAGGTGGGGGGGGGCGTATGTACTAATGTCTCCCAGAGATCTTTTGGGAGGGAGGTGGGGGGGGGGCGTATGTACTAATGTCTCCCAGAGATCTTTTGGGGGGGAGGTGGGGGCGTATGTACTAATGTCTCCCAGAGATCTTTTGGGGGGGGAGGTGGGGGGGGGCGTATGTACTAATGTCTCCCAGAGATCTTTTGGGGGGGGAGGTGGGGGGGGCGTATGTACTAATGTCTCCCAGAGATCTTTTGGGAGGGAGGTGGGGGGGGGCGTATGTACTAATGTCTCCCAGAGATCTTTTGGGAGGGAGGTGGGGGGGGGGCGTATGTACTAATGTCTCCCAGAGATCTTTTGGGGGGGAGGTGGGGGCGTATGTACTAATGTCTCCCAGAGATCTTTTGGGGGGGGAGGTGGAGGGCATATGTACTAATGTCTCCCAGAGATCTTTTGGGGGGGAGGTGGGGGGGGCGTATGTACTAATGTCTCCCAGAGATCTTTTGGGAGGGAGGTGGGGGCGTATGTACTAATGTCTCCCAGAGATCTTTTGGGAGGGAGGTGGGGGGGGGCGTATGTACTAATGTCTCCCAGAGATCTTTTGGGAGGGAGGTGGGGGGGGGCGTATGTACTAATGTCTCCCAGAGATCTTTTGGGGGGGGAGGTGGGGGGGGGGCGTATGTACTAATGTCTCCCAGAGATCTTTTGGGGGGGAGGTGGGGGGGGCGTATGTACTAATGTCTCCCAGAGATCTTTTGGGGGGGAGGTGGGGGCGTATGTACTAATGTCTCCCAGAGATCTTTTGGGGGGGGAGGTGGGGGGCGTATGTACTAATGTCTCCCAGAGATCTTTTGGGGGGGGAGGTGGGGGGGGGCGTATGTACTAATGTCTCCCAGAGATCTTTTGGGGGGGAGGTGGAGGGCATATGTACTAATGTCTCCCAGAGATCTTTTGGGGGGGAGGTGGGGGGGGCGTATGTACTAATGTCTCCCAGAGATCTTTTGGGAGGGAGGTGGGGGGGGCGTATGTACTAATGTCTCCCAGAGATCTTTTGGGGGGGAGGTGGGGGCGTATGTACTAATGTCTCCCAGAGATCTTTTGGGGGGGAGGTGGGGGGGCCGTATGTACTAATGTCTCCCAGAGATCTTTTGGGGGGGAGGTAGGGGGGGGGGGCGTATGTACTAATGTCTCCCAGAGATCTTTGGAGTGGGGGCATATGTACTAATGTCTCCCAGAGATCTTTGGGGGGGAGGGAGGGTGTGTACTAATGTCTCCCAGAGATCTTTGGGGGGGGGGCATATTTACTAATGCCTCCCCCCCTGAGATCTTTGGGGGTGGGGGCGGTGTGGGGGTAGTTACTGTCTCCCAACTGCACAACTGAGGTAAATTCTGTGCAAGTACCAGACCCCCTGGGGATGCCCCGGACCCCTCTCCCCCTGCGGGGGGCAGATCGGACCCTTACCTGGCACTATCTGCGCATTGCACAGCTCTGAGGCACAGCCCCCCTGGGGATGCCCCGCCCCTCTCCCCCTGCGGGGGGCAGATCTGAGCCTCACCTGGCACTTGCTGCGCATTACACAGCTCTGAGGCACAGCCCCCTGGGGATGCCCCGGACCCCTCTCCCCCTGCGGGGGGCAGATCTGAGCCTCACCTGGCACTAGCTGCGCATTACACAGCTCTGAGGCACAGCCCCCTGGGGATGCCCCGGACCCCTCTCCCCCTGCGGGGGGCAGATCGGACCCTTACCTGGCACTAGCTGCGCATTACACAGCTCTGAGTCACAGCTCCCTGGAGATGCCCCGGGACCCTCTCCCCCTGCGGGGGGCAGATGTGAGCCTCACCTGGCACTAGCTTTGCATTGCACAGCTCTGAGGCACAGCACAGCACACTCTGGTTTGCCTGGATGTGTTTCAGGGGGACACTTTCGGTCTTGTTGCAGAACTCCCCCTTACCGCTGGCGCAGACTTTCACCAGGACCTCACCGAACAGCAAACCTGGGGGAGATTGTAGGGTTAATCCAAATAATAGCATGATGTCACCATGTGGGGGTGGGGACTCCATGGCCATAGGCCCCTTATCTGTGTCAGGGTGTCACCCTGTGGTGGAAGGGACTCCATGGCTGTGTCAGGGTGTCACCCTGTGGTGGGAGGGACTCCATGGCTGTGTCACCCTGTGGTGGGAGGGACTCCATGGCTGTGTCACAGTGTCACCCTGTGGTGGGAGGGACTCCATGGCTGTGTCACAGTGTTACCCAGTGGTGGGAGGGACTCCATGGCTGTGTCACCCTGTCACCCTGTGGTGGGAGGGACTCCATGGCTGTGTCAGTGTCACCCTGTGGTGGGAGGGACTCCATGGCTGTGTCACAGTGTCACCCTGTGGTGGGAGGGACTCCGTGGCTGTGTCACCTGTGGTGGGAGGGACTCCATGGCTGTGTCACGGTGTCACCCTGTGGTGGGAGGGACTCCATGGCTGTGTCACCCTGTGGTGGGAGGGACTCCATGGCTGTGTCACAGTGTCACCTTGTGGTGGGAGGGACTCCATGGTTGTGTCACTGTGTCACCCTGTGGTGGGAGGGACTCCATGGCTGTGTCACCCTGTGGTGGGAGGGACTCCATGGCTGTGTCAGGGTGTCAGCCTGTGGTGGGAGGGACTCCATGTCTGTGTCACTGTGTCACCCTGTGGTGGGAGGGACTCCATGGCTGTGTCACCCTGTGGTGGGAGGGACTCCATGGCAGTGTCACCCTGTGGTGGGAGGGACTCCATGGCTGTGTCACCTGTGGTGGGAGGGACTCCATGGCTGTGTCACCTGTGGTGGGAGGGACTCCATGGCTGTGTCACCTGTGGTGGGAGGGACTCCATGGCTGTGTCACCTGTGGTGGGAGGGACTCCATGGCTGTGTCACCTGTGGTGGGAGGGACTCCATGGCTGCGTCACCCTGTGGTGGGAGGGACTCCATGGCTGTGTCACCTGTGGTGGGAGGGACTCCATGGCTGTGTCACCCTGTGGTGGGAGGGACTCCGTGGCTGTGTCACCTGTGGTGGGAGGGACTCCATGGCTGTGTCACCCTGTGGTGGGAGGGACTCCATGGCTGTGTCACTCTGTGGTGGGAGGGACTCCATGGCTGTGTCACCCTGTGGTGGGAGGGACTCCATGGCTGTGTCACTCTGTGGTGGGAGGGACTCCGTGGCTGTGTCACCCTGTGGTGGGAGGGACTCCATGGCTGTGTCACAGTGTCAGCCTGTGGTGGGAGGGACTCCATGGCTGTGTCACAGTGTCACCTTGTGGTGGGAGGGACTCCATGGCTGTGTCACAGTGTCAGCCTGTGGTGGGAGGGACTCCATGGCTGTGTCACTGTGTCACCCTGTGGTGGGAGGGACCCCATGGCTGTGTCACCCTGTGGTGGGAGGGACTCCATGGCTGTGTCACAGTGTCAGCCTGTGGTGGGAGGGACTCCATGGCTGTGTCACAGTGTCACCTTGTGGTGGGAGGGACTCCATGGCTGTGTCACCTGTGGTGGGAGGGACTCCGTGGCTGTGTCACCTGTGGTGGGAGGGACTCCGTGGCTGTGTCACCTGTGGTGGGAGGGACTCCATGGCTGTGTCACAGTGTCACCCTGTGGTGGGAGGGACTCCATGGCTGTGTCACCTGTGGTGGGAGGGACTCCATGGCTGTGTCACAGTGTCACCCTGTGGTGGGAGGGACTCCATGGCTGTGTCACCTGTGGTGGGAGGGACTCCATGGCTGTGTCACAGTGTCACCCTGTGGTGGGAGGGACTCCATGGCTGTGTCACCTGTGGTGGGAGGGACTCCATGGCTGTGTCACCTGTGGTGGGAGGGACTCCATGGCTGTGTCACCCTGTGGTGGGAGGGACTCCATGGCTGTGTCACCCTGTGGTAGGAGGGACTCCATGGCTGTGTCACCTGTGGTGGGAGGGACTCCATGGCAGTGTCACAGTGTCACCCTGTGGTGGGAGGGACTCCGTGGCTGTGTCACCCTGTGGTGGGAGGGACTCCGTGGCTGTGTCACCCTGTGGTGAGAGGGACTCCATGGCTGTGTCACGGTGTCACCCTGTGGTGGGAGAGACTCCATGGTTGTGTCACCCTGTGGTGGGAGGGACTCCATGGCTGTGTCACCTGTGGTGGGAGGGACTCCATGGCTGTGTCACAGTGTCACCCTGTGGTGGGAGGGACTCCATGGCTGTGTCACAGTGTCACCCTGTGGTGGGAGGGACTCCATGGCTGTGTCACAGTGTCACCCTGTGGTGGGAGAGACTCCATGGCTGTGTCACAGTGTCACCCTGTGGTGGGAGGGACTCCATGGCTGTGTCACCCTGTGGTGGGAGGGACTCCATGGCTGTGTCACCCTGTGGTGGGAGGGACTCCATGGCTGTATCACGGTGTCACCCTGTGGTGGGAGAGACTCCATGGTTGTGTCATCCTGTGGTGGGAGGGACTCCATGGCTGTGTCACCTGTGGTGGGAGGGACTCCATGGCTGTGTCACCTGTGGTGGGAGGGACTCCATGGCTGTGTCACAGTGTCACCCTGTGGTGGGAGGGACTCCATGGCTGTGTCACAGTGTCACCCTGTGGTGGGAGGGACTCCATGGCTGTGTCACAGTGTCACCCTGTGGTGGGAGGGACTCCATGGCTGTGTCACAGTGTCACCCTGTGGTGGGAGAGACTCCATGGCTGTGTCACAGTGTCACCCTGTGGTGCGAGGGACTCCATGGCTGTGTCACCTGTGGTGGGAGGGACTCCATGGCTGTGTCACCCTGTGGTGGGAGGGACTCCATGGCTGTGTCACGGTGTCACCCTGTGGTGGGAGGGACTCCATGGCTGCGTCACCCTGTGGTGGGAGGGACTCCATGGCTGTGTCACCCTGTGGTGGGAGGGACTCCATGGCTGTGTCACCCTGTGGTGGGAGGGACTCCATGGCTGTGTCACCCTGTGGTGGGAGGGACTCCATGGCTGTGTCACCCTGTGGTGGGAGGGACTCCATGGCTGTGTCACCCTGTGGTGGGAGGGACTCCATGGCTGTGTCACCCTGTGGTGGGAGGAACTCCATGGCTGTGTCACCTTGTGGTGAGAGGGACTCCATGGCTGTGTCACCCTGTGGTGGGAGGGACTCCTTGGCTGTGTCACCCTGTGGTGGGAGTTACTCCATGGCTGTGTCACAGTGTCACCCTGTGGTGGGAGGGACTCCATGGCTGTGTCACAGTGTCACCCTGTAGTGGGAGGGACTCCATGGCTGTGTCACAGTGTCACCCTGTGGTGGGAGGGACTCCATGGCTGTGTCACCCTGTGGTGCGAGGGACTCCATGGCTGTCACTGTGTCACCCTGTGGTGGGAGGGACTCCATGGCTGTCACTGTGTCACCCTGTGGTGGGAGGGACTCCATGGCTGTCACTGTGTCACCCTGTGGTGGGAGGGACTCCATGGCTGTCACTGTGTCACCCTGTGGTGGGAGGGACTCCATGGCTGTCACTGTGTCACCCTGTGGTGGGAGGGACTCCATGGCTGTCACTGTGTCACCCTGTGGTGGGAGGGACTCCATGGCTGTGTCACCCTGTGGTGGGAGGGACTCCATGGCTGTGTCACCCTGTGGTGGGAGGGACTCCATGGCTGTGTCAGGGTGTCACCCTGTTGTGGGAGGGACTCCATGGCTGTGTCAGGGTGTCACCCTGAGGTGGGAGGGACTCCATGGCTGTGTCACCCTGTGGTGGGAGGGACTCCATGGCTGTGTCAGGGTGTCACCCTGTGGTGGGAGGGACTCCATGGCTGTGTCAGGGTGTCACCCTGAGGTGGGAGGGACTCCATGGCTGTGTCACCATGTCACCCTGTGGTGGGAGGGACCCCATGGCTGTGTCACTCTGTGGTGGGAGGGACCCCATGGCTGTGTCACTCTGTGGTGGGAGGGACTCCATGGCTGTGTCACCCTGTGGTGGGAGGGACTCCATGGCTGTGTCACCCTGTGGTGGGAGGGACTCCATGGCTGTGTCACCCTGTGGTGGGAGAGACTCCATGGCTGTGTCACCCTGTGGTGGGAGGGACTCCATGGCTGTGTCACTCTGTGGTGGGAGGGACTCCATGGCTGTGTCACCCTGTGGTGGGAGGGACTCCATGGCTGTGTCACAGTGTCACCCTGTGGTGGGAGGGACCCCATGGCTGTGTCACTCTGTGGTGGGAGGGACTCCATGGCTGTGTCACCCTGTGGTGGGAGGGACCCCATGGCTGTGTCACCCTGTGGTAGGAGGGACCCCATGGCTGTGTCACTGTGTCACCCTGTGGTGGGAGGGACTCCATGGCTGTGTCACTCTGTGGTGGGAGGGACTCCATGGCTGTGTCACTCTGTGGTGGGAGGGACTCCATGGCTGTGTCACTCTGTGGTGGGAGGGACTCCATGGCTGTGTCACCCTGAGGTGGGAGGGACTCCATGGCTGTGTCACTCTGTGGTGGGAGGGACTCCATGGCTGTGTCACCCTGTGGTGGGAGGGACTCCATGGCTGTGTCACTCTGTGGTGGGAGGGACTCCATGGCTGTGTCAGGGTGTCACCCTGAGGTGGGAGGGACTCCATGGCTGTGTCACCATGTCACCCTGTGGTGGGAGGGACTCCATGGCTGTGTCACCATGTCACCCTATGGTGGGAGGGACTCCATGGCTGTGTCACTCTGTGGTGGGAGGGACCCCATGGCTGTGTCACTCTGTGGTGGGAGGGACTCCATGGCTGTGTCACCCTGTGGTGGGAGGGACTCCATGGCTGTGTCACTGTGTCACCCTGTGGTGGGAGGGACTCCATGGCTGTGTCACTCTGTGGTGGGAGGGACTCCATGGCTGTGTCACCCTGTGGTGCGAGGGACTCCATGGCTGTGTCACCCTGCGGTGGGAGGGACTCCATGGCTGTGTCACCCTGTGGTGGGAGGGACTCCATGGCTGTGTCAGGGTGTCACCCTGTGGTGAGAGGGACTCCATGGCTGTGTCACCCTGAGGTGGGAGGGACTCCATGGCTGTGTCACCATGTCACCCTGTGGTGGGAGGGACTCCATGGCTGTGTCACCCTGTGGTGGGAGGGACTCCATGGCTGTGTCACCCTGTGGTGGGAGGGACTCCATGGCTGTGTCACCCTGTGGTGGGAGGGACTCCATGGCTGTGTCACTGTGTCACCCTGTGGTGGGAGGGACTCCATGGCTGTGTCACCCTGTGGTGGGAGGGACTCCATGGCAGTGTCACTGTATCACCCTGTGGTGGGAGGGACTCCATGGCTGTGTCACCTTGTGGTGGGAGGGACTCCATGGCTGTGTCACCCTGTGGTGGGAGGGACTCCATGGCTGTGTCACCCTGTGGTGGGAGGGACTCCATGGCTGTGTCACCCTGTGGTGGGAGGGACTCCATGGCTGTGTCAGGGTGTCACCCTGAGGTGGGAGGGACTCCATGGCTGTGTCACCCTATGGTGGGAGGGACTCCATGGCTGTGTCACTCTGTGGTGGGAGGGACCCCATGGCTGTGTCACTTTATGGTGGGAGGGACCCCATGGCTGTGTCAGGGTGTCACCCTGTGGTGGGAGGGACCCCATGGCTGTGTCACTGTGTCACCCTGTGGTGGGAGGGACTCCATGGCTGTGTCACCCTGTGGTGGGAGGGACTCCATGGCTGTGTCACTGTGTCACCCTGTGGTGGGAGGGACTCCATGGCTGTGTCACTGTGTCACCCTGTGGTGGGAGGGACTCCATGGCTGTGTCACAGTGTCACCCTGTGGTGGGAGGGACTCCATGTCTGTGTCACTGTGTCACCCTGTGGTGGGAGGGACTCCATGGCTGTGTCACCCTGTGGTGGGAGGGACCCCATGGCTGTGTCACTCTGTGGTGGGAGGGACTCCATGGCTGTGTCACCCTGTGGTGGGAGGGACTCCATGGCTGTGTCACTGTGTCACCCTGTGGTGGGAGGGACTCCATGGCTGTGTCACCCTGTGGTGGGAGGGACTCCATGTCTGTGTCACTGTGTCACCCTGTGGGGGGGGGGGGGGCACAGACTGTATAGGTGATAAGTCCATTCTTAGTTCCCCTGAGATCCCTGGTCGCACTGCACTGGGAATAACAGACTTACTGTTAACTATTGGGGTATGTTTCTGTGAGTTGATAGGCAGACCCCTCCCTTAATTGTTATTCAATTGCATGTGATCAGAGTACTTAAGACAGAATATCTTGGCTGTGAGCCATATGGCTGTTTGTCCCATCTTAAGTGTAACTTCAGAAGTGTGTGGCAGAGTTAATTTTGGAGTTGAAATTGGAGGTGAAGATTGGAGGAAGACCGGGACTCGGCACCACAACTTTGCAACTGTGAGAACTTTACTTTCGATACACTGTGATTCTTTGCGCATTTCCTATCCTCCAGTACCTGGGAAGTCTCTCCTCCTGCATCTCACTATGCCCTCCCCCTATTGCTTTTTTCTGGTTACTGTTTCCTCACTCCTTGGTGAATGTCCCTGTACTCTCCAACTTCCCCACTCCCCACTGCACCATTATTTATACACCTCTCTCCCAACATCTTCTTTACCTCTCAATAAAAAACACCCACACAAATCCTCTATTCACACCCTCTATCTACTCCTTCCTGCTGCTGGGGATCTCCCCTAAACCTGAACCCAGACATACACACCTGATCTCACCCACGCCTCCCTGCCATCTCTTCCCCTGTAAATGGTGTTAACCCTCTCATTTTAATACTACTAACCTTAAAACTCACCCCACAAAGCATCCCAACAGCCTGCACTCATGGTTACTGTCCCACACTCAGCCACTCCTACCACCCATTGTGGCCAAGCACTGCCATCTACAGCACTTATTCCCTCACCTGCTGTCTCTGTAAGTTCCCCATCAAACCTCTTAGATTGTAAGCTCTTTGGGGCAGGGATTTCCTTTCCTATTGTCTGATTTTGCTGCACTTATTGTATTATTATAATTCCCCGTACTGTATTCTTTGTGAAGCGCTGAGTACACTTTTGACGCTATACAAATAAAGACATACAATACTGTATGTGACTATCGTTATGTCACCTTTTGGTGGGGGGAACATACTCCTGTCTCCCAGTGCTGCTATAATTAGGAAGGGTGCTGTTTAGGGCCACAATATCATTACTGGGGCTATCATTGTAAGTGATGATGTCTTGGGAGCTGAGCTTAGGGTCCTGTAGCTGTCTTACATATGCAATACCAAGCTGGGTAAGACGTGAACGTCCTACGTCTAGTCCCCATTGTCCTTTCTGTGTTGCTAGTGACCATTAGTCCCTTCTATGCCTTTGCCACTGAGCCACTGCACCACCTGGCACTGTGATGGGCACATTTTCTCCATGGGACCTTGAGTGAGTCGGGTATCTTCCTCATACATTAGAGTGCAAGCTCTTCAGGGCAGTGTCTGTGTCGCTCTATGTATAGGCCAACATAGACTGTCAGCATTTCGGTGAGGGCAGGAGGTGTACTCACCTCTGTACGTGATGAGTGAGGAGCTGCAGTATAAGGTGCCATCCTCACAGGTCTTGGGCTCCTGTTTCCGCAGGGCGAGCCCGGGGGTGCCCCTATAATGGTAGCACTGCAGGCTGGCAGCTGGAATGGGGCACAGAGTGTGGGTTATCACTAGCACTTAATGACATCAAACATCCCAGCTGGATTCACTACCACAGGGAGCCCGCAACGCACCGGCAATTAAAGGGTTAAACAAGTACAAATCTGTCCCTGGGAACATATACACAGTTCATGATATCCTCACTCTGTCCACTGACTCCTCTCTTCATATTCTAGACTCTCTTGGTATCCAACACGAAGTCTGAACCTGGTTCTCCTCATACCTCTCCCACTCCTCATATTGGTATCCAATGCAAAGCCCAATTCTGATTGTCCCCATACTTCTCCCACTACTCTCTTGGTATTCAACCCAAAACCCAGTCCTGGTTCTCCCCATTCCTCTCCCATTACTATCTTGGTATCCAATGGAAAGACACCAACTATCCTATCATGAAATAATTGAAGGATTGGTAGGCCATACTTAAACCTGCAATAGGTAAGTGGAGCTACTGGTGTAGTGTCTGACAAGTAACCTGTGTTGTAAGTAGGAGCCCAGTGGGGGGACCTCTTACCACTAAACTGTTAAAGAAATAAACAGTTTAGTCGGGTAAGTACTCAGTGTAGCACTTAGTTAAAGATACAAAGTGGCTACGCTTGTACTAAATGGTGAACACAATATGACACTTATGACTCAACGTTGAGAGCCCTATTAAATAGCTCAAAGTGACAAGTATAATACTACTGACGGTCAGAGTGCTGTTGCTGCCCACGGACGCAGTCTGCGAAGCACTCCGACCAAGTATGCGCCCACACCTCTTCGATGAGCCTGCGTCACTGAGGAAGTGACGTCAGACGTACCGATGTACGTTTCCCCTTCGTGGCTTCATCAGGGGCCCCTCATACATCTCCAACTACTATCTTGGTATCCAACGCAAAGCCCAATTCTGGTTCTCCCCATACCTCTCCCACTACTCTCTTGGTATCCAATGCAAAGCCTGATCCTGATTCTCCCCATACCTCTCCCACTGCTCTCTTGGTATCCAATGCAAAGCCCGATCCTGGTTCTCCCCATACCTCTCCCACTGCTCTCTTGGTATCCAATGCAAAGCCCGATCCTGGTTCTCCCCATACCTCTCCCACTGCTCTCTTGGTATCCAATGCAAAGCCCGATCCTGGTTCTCCCCATACCTCTCCCACTGCTCTCTTGGTATCCAAAGCAAAGCCCGATCCTGGTTCTCCCCATACCTCTCCCACTGCTCTCTTGGTATCCAACGCAAAGCCCGATCCTGGTTCTCCCATACCTCTCCCACTGCTCTCTTGGTATCCAACGCAAAGCCCGATCCTGGTTCTCCCCATACCTCTCCCACTGCTCTCTTGGTATCCAACGTAAAGCCTGATCCTGGTTCTCCCCATACCTCTCCCACTGCTCTCTTGGTATCCAACTCAAAGCCCGATCCTGGTTCTCCCCATACCTCTCCCACTGCTCTCTTGGTATCCAATGCAAAGCCCGATCCTGGTTCTCCCCATACCTCTCCCACTGCTCTTTTGGTATCCAACGCAAAGCCCGATCCTGGTTCTCCCCATACCTCTCCCACTGCTCTCTTGGTATCCAATGCAAAGCCCGATCCTGGTTCTCCCCATACCTCTCCCACTGCTCTCTTGGTATCCAAAGCAAAGCCCGATCCTGGTTCTCCCCATACCTCTCCCACTGCTCTCTTGGTATCCAACGCAAAGCCCGATCCTGGTTCTCCCATACCTCTCCCACTGCTCTCTTGGTATCCAACGCAAAGCCCGATCCTGGTTCTCCCCATACCTCTCCCACTGCTCTCTTGGTATCCAACGTAAAGCCTGATCCTGGTTCTCCCCATACCTCTCCCACTGCTCTCTTGGTATCCAACTCAAAGCCCGATCCTGGTTCTCCCCATACCTCTCCCACTGCTCTCTTGGTATCCAATGCAAAGCCCGATCCTGGTTCTCCCCATACCTCTCCCACTGCTCTTTTGGTATCCAACGCAAAGCCCGATCCTGGTTCTCCCCATACCTCTCCCACTGCTCTCTTGGTATCCAATGCAAAGCCCGATCCTGGTTCTCCCCATACCTCTCCCACTGCTCTCTTTGCATCCGATGCAAAGCCCGATCCTGGTTCTCCCCACACCTCTCCCACTGCTCCCGTGCTAACGTCTCCACACCCTGCTGATCTATCTTTTGGTTCCTCTGTTTTCTTTTTTTCTCTCGACACACGATCACTTGGTGATTTCAGCAGCTTGTTTGGCTTCCAGTATCATCTCTATGCTGGCACCACCGAAATGGCTTTCCCGGAGCCGCTTCCACTTCTGTAGCAAACCCGCAGGGCCCCGCAGCGCTGGATGCAAGTTGGAACCAGGCACGTTCAAATCCCCCGCTCAGTGTACACACAGCCTCGACTTGGGGCATCCCTGGCACGCCCTCAGAGCCCCCCGCTCAGCGTACCCACAGCCTCGACTTGGGGCATCCCTGGCACGCCCTCAGAGCCCCCCGCTCAGCGTACACGCAGCCTCGACTTGGGGCACCCCTGGCACGCCCTTAGAGCCACCCCCCCCCCCCCCCGCTCAGTGTATCCGCACGCCAGCCCAGGAGAGGTCTGCGGAACCCAAATCAGTCGCTGCTGTTCTAGGTTCCCGGTCTCCATTGAAAAACCTGGAGTTTGGGGCAGCAGCCCCTTCCCCTGCCCTCAGTGCCGGGACGCTATCTCCGGAGGAGACAGGCACCTCTCTGTCTGGGCAGACAATGGCTCCACTCTTCATAAAAACATCTCCCAGATAGGAGGACTGCCCATCCTTCATTTGTCTCCGATCTCCCGTGGAACCAGCCCAGCCCGTGTTCCTTGGCATGTAGACTGGGTAATCGGATTACCAGCCCAGCATGCCCAGGAACCAATACATATATATCTGGTTTCACTTAACCCGGGGGTTCTAACTTCAGCCCTCAAGACCCCCCAACAGGTTAGGTTGTCATGATATCCCTGCTTCAGCACAGGTGGCTCAATCAAAAATATCCCTGCTTCAGCACAGGTGGCTCAATCAATCCCTGCTTCAGCACAGGTGGCTCAATCAGGGACAGTCTCTGAGCCCATTTGAGCCACCTGTGCTGAAGCAGGGCTATCCTTCAAAGCTGATCTGTTGGAGGGGAGGACTGGGGTTGAGAACCCCTGACTTAACCCTTTGCTGCCAGAAGGTCCTGCAACGCATGGCGGACGGGTTATATTCACTTACCCAGGCACAGCAGGGCACTGAGCAGCCCGCACTGCAGGGACAGCTTCATGTCTGTGGGTATCCTGGGCTCTGTCAGGCTGGAGCTGGGAGCTGTGAGCAGCACGGAGGGAGTAAGCGCAATATAAACAGGTCTCGCAGGTCCCTGCATGGGAGGACCAGCCAGGGAAGGGCACAGCAGGGCGATGTCAGGCACACTGATACCTACATGTCTGGGCCTGTACCTCTGGGGCGTTAACCCCTGCACCACCCAGTGCACTGCAGGAGATAAAGGTCCTGCCCCACACAGGGTTAAACTGACAGTGATACACTTAATAGGTTATAACCAGGGGATTGATTTTGGGGAGAAAAACAGACGTGAGTATTTTTAATACTGTTTTAATGTCGATACTGTGAGTAAAGATTACTGTGGGATGTTACTCCGGTGACCTCTATAACCTCCGTCCCCTCTCTGTAACATGTCCGTGTGACCTCAATAACCCCGTCCCCTCTCTGTAACATGTCCGTGTGACCTCTATAACCTCCGTACCCTCTCTGTAACATGTCCGTGTGACCTCTATAACCCCGTCCCCTCTCTGTAACATGTCCGTGTGACCTCTATAACCTCCGTACCCTCTCTGTAACATGTCCGTGTGACCTCTATAACCTCCGTCCCCTCTCTGTAACATGTCCGTGTGACCTCTATAACCTCTCCCCCTCTCTGTAACATGTCCGTGTGACCTCTATAACCCCGTCCCCTCTCTGTAACATGTCCGTGTGACCTCTATAACCTCCGTACCCTCTCTGTAACATGTCCGTGTGACCTCTATAACCCCGTCCCCTCTCTGTAACATGTCCGTGTGACCTCTATAACCTCCGTACCCTCTCTGTAACATGTCCGTGTGACCTCTATAACCTCCGTCCCCTCTCTGTAACATGTCCGTGTGACCTCTATAACCTCTCCCCCTCTCTGTAACATGTCCGTGTGACCTCTATAACCCCGTCCCCTCTCTGTAACATGTCCGTGTGACCTCTATAACCTCCGTCCCCTCTCTGTAACATGTCCGTGTGACCTCTATAACCTCCGTCCCCTCTCTGTAACATGTCCGTGTGACCTCTATAACCTCTGTCCCTCTCTGTAACATGTCCGTGTGACCTCTGTAACCTCCGTCCCCTCTCTGTAACATGTCCGTGTGACCTCTGTAACCTCCGTCCCTCTCTGTAACACGTCCGTGTGACCTCTATAACCTCCGTCCCCTCTCTGTAACATGTCCGTGTGACCTCTATAACCTCCGTCCCTCTCTGTAACATGTCCGTGTGACCTCTATAACCTCTGTCCCCTCTCTGTAACATGTCCGTGTGACCTCAATAACCTCCGTCCCTCTCTGTAACATGTCCGTGTGACCTCTATAACCTCCGTCCCTCTCTGTAACATGTCCGTGTGACCTCTATAACCTCCGTCCCTCTCTGTAACATGTCCGTGTGACCTCTGTAACCTCCGTCCCCTCTCTGTAACATGTCCGTGTGACCTCTATAACCTCCGTCCCCTCTCTGTAACATGTCCGTGTGACCTCTATAACCTCCGTCCCCTCTCTGTAACATGTCCGTGTGACCTCTATAACCTCCGCCCCCTCTCTGTAACATGTCCGTGTGACCTCTGTAACCTCCGTCCCCTCTCTGTAACATGTCCGTGTGACCTCTATAACCTCTCCCCCTCTCTGTAACATGTCCGTGTGACCTCTATAACCTCCGTCCCTCTCTGTAACATGTCCGTGTGACCTCTGTAACCTCCGTCCCCTCTCTGTAACATGTCCGTGTGACCTCTATAACCTCCGCCCCCTCTCTGTAACATGTCCGTGTGACCTCTATAACCTCCGTCCCTTCTCTGTAACATGTCCGTGTGACCTCTATAACCTCCGTCCCCTCTCTGTAACATGTCCGTGTGACCTCTATAACCTCCGCCCCCTCTCTGTAACATGTCCGTGTGACCTCTATAACCTCCGTCCCCTCTCTGTAACATGTCCGTGTGACCTCTATAACCTCTGTCCCTCTCTGTAACATGTCCGTGTGACCTCTATAACCTCCGTCCCTCTCTGTAACACGTCCGTGTGACCTCTATAACCTCCGTCCCCTCTCTGTAACATGTCCGTGTGACCTCTGTAACCTCCGTCCCCTCTCTGTAACATGTCCGTGTGACCTCTATAACCTCCGTCCCCTCTCTGTAACATGTGCGTGACCTCTATAACCTCCGTCCCCTCTCTGTAACATGTCCGTGTGACCTCTATAACCTCCGCCCCCTCTGTAACATGTCCGTGTGACCTCTATAACCTCCGCCTCCTCTGTAACATGTCCGTGTGACCTCTATAACCTCCGCCCCCTCTCTGTAACATGTCCGTGTGACCTCTATAACCTCCGCCCCCTCTCTGTAACATGTCCGTGTGACCTCTATAACCTCCGCCCCCTCTCTGTAACATGTCCGTGTGACCTCTATAACCTCCGCCCCCTCTCTGTAACATGTCCGTGTGACCTCTATAACCTCCGTCCCCTCTCTGTAACATGTCCGTGTGACCTCTATAACCTCCGTCCCCTCTCTGTAACATGTCCGTGTGACCTCTATAACCTCCGTCCCCTCTCTGTAACATGTCCGTGTGACCTCTATAACCTCCGCCCCCTCTCTGTAACATGTCCGTGTGACCTCTATAACCTCCGTCCCTCTCTGTAACATGTCCGTGTGACCTCTATAACCTCCGTCCCCTCTCTGTAACATGTCCGTGTGACCTCTATAACCTCCGCCCCCTCTCTGTAACATGTCCGTGTGACCTCTATAACCTCCGTCCCCTCTCTGTAACATGTCCGTGTGACCTCTATAACCTCCGTCCCCTCTCTGTAACATGTCCGTGTGACCTCTATAACCTCCGCCTCCTCTGTAACATGTCCGTGTGACCTCTATAACCTCCGTCCCTCTCTGTAACACGTCCGTGTGACCTCTATAACCTCTGTCCCCTCTCTGTAACACGTCCGTGTGACCTCTGTAACCTCCGTCCCTCTCTGTAACATGTCCGTGTGACCTCTGTAACCTCCGTCCCCTCTCTGTAACATGTCCGTGTGACCTCTATAACCTCCGTCCCCTCTCTGTAACATGTCCGTGTGATCTCTATAACCTCCGTCCCCTCTCTGTAACATGTCCGTGTGACCTCTGTAACCTCCGCCCCCTCTGTAACATGTCCGTGTGACCTCTGTAACCTCCGTCCCCTCTCTGTAACATGTCCGTGTGACCTCTATAACCTCCGTCCCTCTCTGTAACATGTCCGTGTGACCTCTATAACCTCTGTCCCCTCTCTGTAACACGTCCGTGTGACCTCTGTAACCTCCGTCCCTCTCTGTAACATGTCCGTGTGACCTCTGTAACCTCCGTCCCCTCTCTGTAACATGTCCGTGTGACCTCTATAACCTCCGTCCCCTCTCTGTAACATGTCCGTGTAATCTCTATAACCTCCGTCCCCTCTCTGTAACATGTCCGTGTGACCTCTGTAACCTCCGCCCCCTCTGTAACATGTCCGTGTGACCTCTGTAACCTCCGTCCCTCTCTGTAACATGTCCGTGTGACCTCTATAACCTCCGTCCCCTCTCTGTAACATGTCCGTGTGACCTCTATAACCTCCGTCCCCTCTCTGTAACATGTCCGTGTGACCTCTATAACCTCCGTCCCCTCTCTGTAACATGTCCGTGTGACCTCTATAACCTCCGCCTCCTCTGTAACATGTCCGTGTGACCTCTATAACCTCCGTCCCCTCTCTGTAACATGTCCGTGTGACCTCTATAACCTCCGCCCCCTCTGTAACATGTCCGTGTGACCTCTATAACCTCCGCCTCCTCTGTAACATGTCCGTGTGACCTCTATAACCTCCGTCCCCTCTCTGTAACATGTCCGTGTGACCTCTATAACCTCCGCCCCCTCTCTGTAACATGTCCGTGTGACCTCTGTAACCTCCGTCCCCTCTCTGTAACATGTCCGTGTGAACTCTATAACCTCCGCCTCCTCTGTAACATGTCCGTGTGACCTCTATAACCTCCGTCCCCTCTCTGTAACACGTCCGTGTGACCTCTGTAACCTCCGTCCCCTCTCTGTAACATGTCCGTGTGACCTCTGTAACCTCTGTCCCTCTCTGTAACATGTCCGTGTGACCTCTATAACCTCCGTCCCCTCTCTGTAACATGTCCGTGTGACCTCTATAACCTCCGTCCCCTCTCTGTAACATGTCCGTGTGACCTCTATAACCTCCGTCCCTCTCTGTAACATGTCCGTGTGACCTCTATAACCTCCGTCCCCTCTCTGTAACACGTCCGTGTGACCTCTATAACCTCCATCCGTCTCTGTAACATGTCCGTGTGACCTCTTTAACCTCCGCCCCCTCTCTGTAACATGTCCGTGTGACCTCTGTAACCTCCGTCCCCTCTCTGTAACATGTCCGTGTGACCTCTATAACCTCCGTCCCCTCTCTGTAACATGTCCGTGTGACCTCTATAACCTCCGTCCCCTCTCTGTAACATGTCCGTGTGACCTCTATAACCTCCGTCCCCTCTCTGTAACATGTCCGTGTGACCTCTATAACCTCCGTCCCTCTCTGTAACATGTCCGTGTGACCTCTGTAACCTCCGTCCCCTCTCTGTAACATGTCCGTGTGACCTCTATAACCTCCGCCTCCTCTGTAACATGTCCGTGTGACCTCTATAACCTCCGTCCCCTCTCTGTAACACGTCCGTGTGACCTCTGTAACCTCCGTCCCCTCTCTGTAACATGTCCGTGTGACCTCTGTAACCTCCGTCCCCTCTCTGTAACATGTCCGTGTGACCTCTGTAACCTCCGCCCCCTCTCTGTAACATGTCCGTGTGACCTCTATAACCTCCGTCCCTCTCTGTAACATGTCCGTGTGACCTCTATAACCTCCGTCCCTCTCTGTAACATGTCCGTGTGACCTCTATAACCTCCGTCCCTCTCTGTAACATGTCCGTGTGACCTCTATAACCTCCGTCCCCTCTCTGTAACATGTCCGTGTGACCTCTATAACCTCCGTCCCCTCTCTGTAACATGTCCGTGTGACCTCTATAACCTCCGTCCCCTCTCTGTAACATGTCCGTGTGACCTCTATAACCTCCGTCCCCTCTCTGTAACATGTCCGTGTGACCTCTATAACCTCCGTCCCTCTCTGTAACATGTCCGTGTGACCTCTATAACCTCCGCCCCCTGTCTGTAACATGTCCGTGTGACCTCTATAACCTCCGTCCCCTCTCTGTAACATGTCCGTGTGACCTCTATAACCTCCGTCCCCTCTCTGTAACATGTCCGTGTGACCTCTATAACCTCCGTCCCTCTCTGTAACATGTCCGTGTGACCTCTATAACCTCCGCCCCCTGTCTGTAACATGTCCGTGTGACCTCTATAACCTCTCCCCCTCTCTGTAACATGTCCGTGTGACCTCTGTAACCTCCGTCCCTCTCTGTAACATGTCCGTGTGATCTCTATAACCTCCGTCCCTCTCTGTAACATGTCCGTGTGACCTCTATAACCTCCGTCCCCTCTCTGTAACATGTCCGTGTGACCTCTATAACCTCCGTCCCCTCTCTGTAACATGTCCGTGTGACCTCTATAACCTCTCCCCCTCTCTGTAACATGTCCGTGTGACCTCTATAACCTCCGTCCCCTCTCTGTAACATGTCCGTGTGACCTCTATAACCTCCGTCCCCTCTCTGTAACATGTCCGTGTGACCTCTTTAACCTCCGTCCCCTCTCTGTAACATGTCCGTGTGACCTCTATAACCTCCGTCCCCTCTCTGTAACATGTCCGTGTGACCTCTGTAACCTCTGTCCCTCTCTGTAACATGTCCGTGTGACCTCTATAACCTCCGTCCCCTCTCTGTAACATGTCCGTGTGACCTCTATAACCTCCGTCCCCTCTCTGTAACATGTCCGTGTGACCTCTATAACCTCCGTCCCTCTCTGTAACATGTCCGTGTGACCTCTATAACCTCCGTCCCCTCTCTGTAACACGTCCGTGTGACCTCTATAACCTCCATCCGTCTCTGTAACATGTCCGTGTGACCTCTTTAACCTCCGCCCCCTCTCTGTAACATGTCCGTGTGACCTCTGTAACCTCCGTCCCCTCTCTGTAACATGTCCGTGTGACCTCTATAACCTCCGTCCCCTCTCTGTAACATGTCCGTGTGACCTCTATAACCTCCGTCCCCTCTCTGTAACATGTCCGTGTGACCTCTATAACCTCCGTCCCCTCTCTGTAACATGTCCGTGTGACCTCTATAACCTCCGCCTCCTCTGTAACATGTCCGTGTGACCTCTATAACCTCTGTCCCTCTCTGTAACATGTCCGTGTGACCTCTATAACCTCCGCCTCCTCTGTAACATGTCCGTGTGACCTCTATAACCTCTGTCCCTCTCTGTAACATGTCCGTGTGACCTCTATAACCTCCGCCCCCTCTCTGTAACATGTCCGTGGGACCTCTGTAACCTCCGTCCCTCTCTGTAACACGTCCGTGTGACCTCTATAACCTCCGTCCCCTCTCTGTAACATGTCCGTGTGACCTCAATAACCTCCGTCCCCTCTCTGTAACATGTCCGTGTGACCTCTATAACCTCCGCCTCCTCTGTAACATGTCCGTGTGACCTCTATAACCTCCGTCCCTCTCTGTAACACGTCCGTGTGACCTCTATAACCTCCGTCCCCTCTCTGTAACATGTCCGTGTGACCTCTATAACCTCCGTCCCCTCTCTGTAACATGTCAGTGTGACCTCTATAACCTCCGTCCCCTCTCTGTAACATGTCCGTGTGACCTCTATAACCTCCGTCCCCTCTCTGTAACATGTCCGTGTGACCTCTATAACCTTCGTCCCCTCTCTGTAACACGTCCGTGTGACCTCTATAACCTCCGCCCCCTCTCTGTAACATGTCCGTGTGACCTCTATAATCTCCGTCCCTCTCTGTAACATGTCCGTGTGACCTCTATAACCTCCGTCCCCTCTCTGTAACATGTCCGTGTGACCTCTGTAACCTCCGTCCCCTCTCTGTAACATGTCCGTGTGACCTCTATAACCTCCGCCTCCTCTGTAACATGTCCGTGTGACCTCTATAACCTCCGTCCCTCTCTGTAACACGTCCGTGTGACCTCTGTAACCTCCGCCCCCTCTCTGTAACATGTCCGTGTGACCTCTGTAACCTCCGTCCCCTCTTTGTAACATGTCCGTGTGATCTCTATAACCTCCGCCCCCTCTCTGTAACATGTCCGTGTGACCTCTATAACCTCCATCCCTCTCTGTAACATGTCCGTGTGACCTCTGTAACCTCCGTCCCCTCTCTGTAACATGTCCGTGTGACCTCTGTAACCTCCGTCCCCTCTCTGTAACATGTCCGTGTGACCTCTATAACCTCCGCCCCCTCTGTAACATGTCCGTGTGAACTCTATAACCTCCGTCCCTCTCTGTAACATGTCCGTGTGACCTCTATAACCTCCGTCCCCTCTCTGTAACATGTCCGTGTGACCTCTGTAACCTCCGCCCCCTCTCTGTAACATGTCCGTGTGACCTCTATAACCTCCGCCCCCTCTCTGTAACATGTCCGTGTGACCTCTATAACCTCCGCCTCCTCTGTAACATGTCCGTGTGACCTCTATAACCTCCGTCCCCTCTCTGTAACATGTCCGTGTGACCTCTATAACCTCCGTCCCCTCTCTGTAACATGTCCATGTGACCTCTATAACCTCCGTCCCCTCTCTGTAACATGTCCATGTGACCTCTATAACCTCCGTCCCCTCTCTGTAACATGTCCGTGTGACCTCTATAACCTCCGCCTCCTCTGTAACATGTCCGTGTGACCTCTATAACCTCCGTCCCTCTCTGTAACATGTCCGTGTGATCTCTATAACCTCCGTCCCTCTCTGTAACATGTCCGTGTGACCTCTGTAACATGTCCGTGTGACCTCTATAACCTCCGTCCCCTCTCTGTAACATGTCCATATGACCTCTATAACCTCCGTCCCCTCTCTGTAACATGTCCGTGTGACCTCTATAACCTTCGTCCCCTCTCTGTAACATGTCCGTGTGACCTCTATAACCTCCGCCTCCTCTGTAACATGTCCGTGTGACCTCTATAACCTCCGCCTCCTCTGTAACATGTCCATGTGACCTCTATAACCTCCGTCCCCTCTCTGTAACATGTCCGTGTGACCTCTATAACCTCCGTCCCTCTCTGTAACATGTCCGTGTGACCTCTATAACCTCTGTCCCTCTCTGTAACATGTCCGTGTGACCTCTATAACCTCCGTCCCCTCTCTGTAACATGTCCGTGTGACCTCTATAACCTCTCCCCCTCTCTGTAACATGTCCGTGTGACCTCTATAACCTCCGTCCCCTCTCTGTAACATGTCCGTGTGACCTCTATAACCTCCGTCCCCTCTCTGTAACATGTCCGTGTGACCTCTTTAACCTCCGTCCCCTCTCTGTAACATGTCCGTGTGACCTCTATAACCTCTGTCCCCTCTCTGTAACATGTCCGTGTGACCTCTATAACCTCCGTCCCTCTCTGTAACTTGTCCGTGTGACCTCTATAACCTCCGTCCCCTCTCTGTAACACGTCCGTGTGACCTCTATAACCTCCATCCGTCTCTGTAACATGTCCGTGTGACCTCTTTAACCTCCGCCCCCTCTCTGTAACATGTCCGTGTGACCTCTGTAACCTCCGTCCCCTCTCTGTAACATGTCCGTGTGACCTCTATAACCTCCGTCCCCTCTCTGTAACATGTCCGTGTGACCTCTATAACCTCCGTCCCCTCTCTGTAACATGTCCGTGTGACCTCTATAACCTCCGTCCCCTCTCTGTAACATGTCCGTGTGACCTCTATAACCTCCGCCTCCTCTGTAACATGTCCGTGTGACCTCTATAACCTCTGTCCCTCTCTGTAACATGTCCGTGTGACCTCTATAACCTCCGCCTCCTCTGTAACATGTCCGTGTGACCTCTATAACCTCTGTCCCTCTCTGTAACATGTCCGTGTGACCTCTATAACCTCCGCCCCCTCTGTGTAACATGTCCGTGGGACCTCTGTAACCTCCGTCCCTCTCTGTAACACGTCCGTGTGACCTCTATAACCTCCGTCCCCTCTCTGTAACATGTCCGTGTGACCTCAATAACCTCCGTCCCCTCTCTGTAACATGTCCGTGTGACCTCTATAACCTCCGCCTCCTCTGTAACATGTCCGTGTGACCTCTATAACCTCCGTCCCTCTCTGTAACACGTCCGTGTGACCTCTATAACCTCCGTCCCCTCTCTGTAACATGTCCGTGTGACCTCTATAACCTCCGTCCCCTCTCTGTAACATGTCCGTGTGACCTCTATAACCTCCGTCCCCTCTCTGTAACATGTCCGTGTGACCTCTATAACCTCCGTCCCCTCTCTGTAACATGTCCGTGTGACCTCTATAACCTTCGTCCCCTCTCTGTAACACGTCCGTGTGACCTCTATAACCTCCGCCCCCTCTCTGTAACATGTCCGTGTGACCTCTATAATCTCCGTCCCTCTCTGTAACATGTCCGTGTGACCTCTATAACCTCCGTCCCCTCTCTGTAACATGTCCGTGTGACCTCTGTAACCTCCGTCCCCTCTCTGTAACATGTCCGTGTGACCTCTATAACCTCCGCCTCCTCTGTAACATGTCCGTGTGACCTCTATAACCTCCGTCCCTCTCTGTAACACGTCCGTGTGACCTCTGTAACCTCCGCCCCCTCTCTGTAACATGTCCGTGTGACCTCTGTAACCTCCGTCCCCTCTTTGTAACATGTCCGTGTGATCTCTATAACCTCCGCCCCCTCTCTGTAACATGTCCGTGTGACCTCTATAACCTCCATCCCTCTCTGTAACATGTCCGTGTGACCTCTGTAACCTCCGTCCCCTCTCTGTAACATGTCCGTGTGACCTCTGTAACCTCCGTCCCCTCTCTGTAACATGTCCGTGTGACCTCTATAACCTCCGCCCCCTCTGTAACATGTCCGTGTGAACTCTATAACCTTCGTCCCCTCTCTGTAACACGTCCGTGTGACCTCTATAACCTCCGTCCCCTCTCTGTAACATGTCCGTGTGACCTCAATAACCTCCGTCCCCTCTCTGTAACATGTCCGTGTGACCTCTATAACCTCCGCCTCCTCTGTAACATGTCCGTGTGACCTCTATAACCTCCGTCCCTCTCTGTAACACGTCCGTGTGACCTCTATAACCTCCGTCCCCTCTCTGTAACATGTCCGTGTGACCTCTATAACCTCCGTCCCCTCTCTGTAACATGTCCGTGTGACCTCTATAACCTCCGTCCCCTCTCTGTAACATGTCCGTGTGACCTCTATAACCTCCGTCCCCTCTCTGTAACATGTCCGTGTGACCTCGATAACCTCCGTCCCCTCTCTGTAACACGTCCGTGTGACCTCTATAACCTTCGTCCCCTCTCTGTAACACGTCCGTGTGACCTCTATAATCTCCGTCCCTCTCTGTAACATGTCCGTGTGACCTCTATAACCTCCGTCCCCTCTCTGTAACATGTCCGTGTGACCTCTATAACCTCCGCCTCCTCTGTAACATGTCCGTGTGACCTCTATAACCTCCGTCCCCTCTCTGTAACATGTCCGTGTGACCTCTATAACCTCCGTCCCCTCTCTGTAACATGTCCATGTGACCTCTATAACCTCCGTCCCCTCTCTGTAACATGTCCATGTGACCTCTATAACCTCCGTCCCCTCTCTGTAACATGTCCGTGTGACCTCTATAACCTCCGCCTCCTCTGTAACATGTCCGTGTGACCTCTATAACCTCCGTCCCTCTCTGTAACATGTCCGTGTGATCTCTATAACCTCCGTCCCTCTCTGTAACATGTCCGTGTGACCTCTGTAACATGTCCGTGTGACCTCTATAACCTCCGTCCCCTCTCTGTAACATGTCCATGTGACCTCTATAACCTCCGTCCCCTCTCTGTAACATGTCATGTGTGACCTCTATAACCTTCGTCCCCTCTCTGTAACATGTCCGTGTGACCTCTATAACCTCCGCCTCCTCTGTAACATGTCCGTGTGACCTCTATAACCTCCGCCTCCTCTGTAACATGTCCATGTGACCTCTATAACCTCCGTCCCCTCTCTGTAACATGTCCGTGTGACCTCTATAACCTCCGTCCCTCTCTGTAACATGTCCGTGTGACCTCTATAACCTCTGTCCCTCTCTGTAACATGTCCGTGTGACCTCTATAACCTCCGTCCCCTCTCTGTAACATGTCCGTGTGACCTCTATAACCTCCGTCCCCTCTCTGTAACATGTCCGTGTGACCTCTATAACCTCCGTCCCCTCCCTGTAACATGTCCGTGTGACCTCTGTAACCTCCGTCCCCTCTCTGTAACATGTCCGTGTGACCTCTATAACCTCCGTCCCCTCTCTGTAACATGTCCGTGTGACCTCTATAACCTCCGTCCCCTCTCTGTAACATGTCCGTGTGACCTCTATAACCTCCGTCCCCTCTCTGTAACATGTCCGTGTGACCTCTATAACCTCCATCCCCTCTCTGTAACACGTCCGTGTGACCTCTATAACCTCCGTCCCCTCTCTGTAACATGTCCGTGTGATCTCTATAACCTCCGTCCCCTCTCTGTAACACGTCCGTGTGACCTCTATATCCTCTGTCCCCTCTCTGTAACATGTCCGTGTGACCTCTATAACCTCCGTCCCCTCTGTAACATGTCCGTGTGACCTCTATAACCTCCGTCCCCTCTCTGTAACATGTCCGTGTGACCTCTGTAACCTCTGTCCCCTCTCTGTAACATGTCCGTGTGACCTCTATAACCTCCGCCCCCTCTCTGTAACATGTCCGTGGGACCTCTGTAACCTCCGCCTCCTCTGTAACATGTCCGTGTGACCTCTATAACCTCTGTCCCTCTCTGTAACATGTCCGTGTGACCTCTATAACCTCCGCCCCCTCTCTGTAACATGTCCGTGGGACCTCTGTAACCTCCGTCCCTCTCTGTAACACGTCCGTGTGACCTCTATAACCTCCGTCCCCTCTCTGTAACATGTCCGTGTGACCTCAATAACCTCCGTCCCCTCTCTGTAACATGTCCGTGTGACCTCTATAACCTCCGCCTCCTCTGTAACATGTCCGTGTGACCTCTATAACCTCCGTCCCTCTCTGTAACACGTCCGTGTGACCTCTATAACCTCCGTCCCCTCTCTGTAACATGTCCGTGTGACCTCTATAACCTCCGTCCCCTCTCTGTAACATGTCAGTGTGACCTCTATAACCTCCGTCCCCTCTCTGTAACATGTCCGTGTGACCTCTATAACCTCCGTCCCCTCTCTGTAACATGTCCGTGTGACCTCTATAACCTTCGTCCCCTCTCTGTAACACGTCCGTGTGACCTCTATAACCTCCGCCCCCTCTCTGTAACATGTCCGTGTGACCTCTATAATCTCCGTCCCTCTCTGTAACATGTCCGTGTGACCTCTATAACCTCCGTCCCCTCTCTGTAACATGTCCGTGTGACCTCTGTAACCTCCGTCCCCTCTCTGTAACATGTCCGTGTGACCTCTATAACCTCCGCCTCCTCTGTAACATGTCCGTGTGACCTCTATAACCTCCGTCCCTCTCTGTAACACGTCCGTGTGACCTCTGTAACCTCCGCCCCCTCTCTGTAACATGTCCGTGTGACCTCTGTAACCTCCGTCCCCTCTTTGTAACATGTCCGTGTGATCTCTATAACCTCCGCCCCCTCTCTGTAACATGTCCGTGTGACCTCTATAACCTCCATCCCTCTCTGTAACATGTCCGTGTGACCTCTGTAACCTCCGTCCCCTCTCTGTAACATGTCCGTGTGACCTCTGTAACCTCCGTCCCCTCTCTGTAACATGTCCGTGTGACCTCTATAACCTCCGCCCCCTCTGTAACATGTCCGTGTGAACTCTATAACCTCCGTCCCTCTCTGTAACATGTCCGTGTGACCTCTATAACCTCCGTCCCCTCTCTGTAACATGTCCGTGTGACCTCTGTAACCTCCGCCCCCTCTCTGTAACATGTCCGTGTGACCTCTATAACCTCCGCCCCCTCTCTGTAACATGTCCGTGTGACCTCTATAACCTCCGCCTCCTCTGTAACATGTCCGTGTGACCTCTATAACCTCCGTCCCTCTCTGTAACATGTCCGTGTGACCTCTATAACCTCCGTCCCCTCTCTGTAACATGTCCATGTGACCTCTATAACCTCCGTCCCCTCTCTGTAACATGTCCATGTGACCTCTATAACCTCCGTCCCCTCTCTGTAACATGTCCGTGTGACCTCTATAACCTCCGCCTCCTCTGTAACATGTCCGTGTGACCTCTATAACCTCCGTCCCTCTCTGTAACATGTCCGTGTGATCTCTATAACCTCCGTCCCTCTCTGTAACATGTCCGTGTGACCTCTGTAACATGTCCGTGTGACCTCTATAACCTCCGTCCCCTCTCTGTAACATGTCCATATGACCTCTATAACCTCCGTCCCCTCTCTGTAACATGTCCGTGTGACCTCTATAACCTTCGTCCCCTCTCTGTAACATGTCCGTGTGACCTCTATAACCTCCGCCTCCTCTGTAACATGTCCGTGTGACCTCTATAACCTCCGCCTCCTCTGTAACATGTCCATGTGACCTCTATAACCTCCGTCCCCTCTCTGTAACATGTCAGTGTGACCTCTATAACCTCCGTCCCTCTCTGTAACATGTCCGTGTGACCTCTATAACCTCTGTCCCTCTCTGTAACATGTCCGTGTGACCTCTATAACCTCCGTCCCCTCTCTGTAACATGTCCGTGTGACCTCTATAACCTCTCCCCCTCTCTGTAACATGTCCGTGTGACCTCTATAACCTCCGTCCCCTCTCTGTAACATGTCCGTGTGACCTCTATAACCTCCGTCCCCTCTCTGTAACATGTCCGTGTGACTTCTTTAACCTCCGTCCCCTCTCTGTAACATGTCCGTGTGACCTCTATAACCTCCGTCCCCTCTCTGTAACATGTCCGTGTGACCTCTATAACCTCCGTCCCTCTCTGTAACTTGTCCGTGTGACCTCTATAACCTCCGTCCCCTCTCTGTAACACGTCCGTGTGACCTCTATAACCTCCATCCGTCTCTGTAACATGTCCGTGTGACCTCTTTAACCTCCGCCCCCTCTCTGTAACATGTCCGTGTGACCTCTGTAACCTCCGTCCCCTCTCTGTAACATGTACGTGTGACCTCTATAACCTCCGTCCCCTCTCTGTAACATGTCCGTGTGACCTCTATAACCTCCGTCCCCTCTCTGTAACATGTCCGTGTGACCTCTATAACCTCCGTCCCCTCTCTGTAACATGTCCGTGTGACCTCTATAACCTCCGCCTCCTCTGTAACATGTCCGTGTGAATTCTATAACCTCTGTCCCTCTCTGTAACATGTCCGTGTGACCTCTATAACCTCCGCCTCCTCTGTAACATGTCCGTGTGACCTCTATAACCTCTGTCCCTCTCTGTAACATGTCCGTGTGACCTCTATAACCTCCGCCCCCTCTCTGTAACATGTCCGTGGGACCTCTGTAACCTCCGTCCCTCTCTGTAACACGTCCGTGTGACCTCTATAACCTCCGTCCCCTCTCTGTAACATGTCCGTGTGACCTCTATAACCTCCGTCCCCTCTCTGTAACATGTCCGTGTGACCTCTATAACCTCCGTCCCCTCTCTGTAACATGTCCGTGTGACCTCTATAACCTCCGTCCCCTCTCTGTAACATGTCCGTGTGACCTCTATAACCTTCTTCCCCTCTCTGTAACACGTCCGTGTGACCTCTATAACCTCCGCCCCCTCTCTGTAACATGTCCGTGTGACCTCTATAATCTCCGTCCCTCTCTGTAACATGTCCGTGTGACCTCTATAACCTCCGTCCCCTCTCTGTAACATGTCCGTGTGACCTCTGTAACCTCCGTCCCCTCTCTGTAACATGTCCGTGTGACCTCTATAACCTCCGCCTCCTCTGTAACATGTCCGTGTGACCTCTATAACCTCCGTCCCTCTCTGTAACACGTCCGTGTGACCTCTGTAACCTCCGCCCCCTCTCTGTAACATGTCCGTGTGACCTCTGTAACCTCCGTCCCCTCTTTGTAACATGTCCGTGTGATCTCTATAACCTCCGCCCCCTCTCTGTAACATGTCCGTGTGACCTCTATAACCTCCATCCCTCTCTGTAACATGTCCGTGTGACCTCTGTAACCTCCGTCCCCTCTCTGTAACATGTCCGTGTGACCTCTGTAACCTCCGTCCCCTCTCTGTAACATGTCCGTGTGACCTCTATAACCTCCGCCCCCTCTGTAACATGTCCGTGTGAACTCTATAACCTTCGTCCCCTCTCTGTAACACGTCCGTGTGACCTCTATAACCTCCGTCCCCTCTCTGTAACACGTCCGTGTGACCTCTATAACCTCCGTCCCCTCTCTGTAACATGTCCGTGTGACCTCTATAACCTCCGTCCCCTCTCTGTAACATGTCCGTGTGACCTCTATAACCTCCGTCCCCTCTCTGTAACATGTCCGTGTGACCTCTATAACCTCCGTCCCCTCTCTGTAACATGTCCGTGTGACCTCTATAACCTTCGTCCCCTCTCTGTAACACGTCCGTGTGACCTCTATAACCTCCGCCCCCTCTCTGTAACATTTCCGTGTGACCTCTATAATCTCCGTCCCTCTCTGTAACATGTCCGTGTGACCTCTATAACCTCCGTCCCCTCTCTGTAACATGTCCGTGTGACCTCTGTAACCTCCGTCCCCTCTCTGTAACATGTCCGTGTGACCTCTATAACCTCCGCCTCCTCTGTAACATGTCCGTGTGACCTCTATTACCTCCGTCCCTCTCTGTAACACGTCCGTGTGACCTCTGTAACCTCCGCCCCCTCTCTGTAACATGTTCGTGTGACCTCTGTAACCTCCGTCCCCTCTTTGTAACATGTCCGTGTGATCTCTATAACCTCCGCCCCCTCTCTGTAACATGTCCGTGTGACCTCTATAACCTCCATCCCTCTCTGTAACATGTCCGTGTGACCTCTGTAACCTCCGTCCCCTCTCTGTAACATGTCCGTGTGACCTCTGTAACCTCCGTCCCCTCTCTGTAACATGTCCGTGTGACCTCTATAACCTCCGCCCCCTCTGTAACATGTCCGTGTGAACTCTATAACCTCCGTCCCTCTCTGTAACATGTCCGTGTGACCTCTATAACCTCCGTCCCCTCTCTGTAACATGTCCGTGTGACCTCTGTAACCTCCGCCCCCTCTCTGTAACATGTCCGTGTGACCTCTATAACCTCCGCCCCCTCTCTGTAACATGTCCGTGTGACCTCTATAACCTCCGCCTCCTCTGTAACATGTCCGTGTGACCTCTATAACCTCCGTCCCCTCTCTGTAACATGTCCGTGTGACCTCTATAACCTCCGTCCCCTCTCTGTAACATGTCCATGTGACCTCTATAACCTCCGTCCCCTCTCTGTAACATGTCCATGTGACCTCTATAACCTCCGTCCCCTCTCTGTAACATGTCCGTGTGACCTCTATAACCTCCGCCTCCTCTGTAACATGTCCGTGTCATCTATAACCTCCGTCCCTCTCTGTAACATGTCCGTGTGATCTCTATAACCTCCGTCCCTCTCTGTAACATGTCCGTGTGACCTCTGTAACATGTCCGTGTGACCTCTATAACCTCCGTCCCCTCTCTGTAACATGTCCATGTGACCTCTATAACCTCCGTCCCCTCTCTGTAACATGTCATGTGTGACCTCTATAACCTTCGTCCCCTCTCTGTAACATGTCCGTGTGACCTCTATAACCTCCGCCTCCTCTGTAACATGTCCGTGTGACCTCTATAACCTCCGCCTCCTCTGTAAAATGTCCATGTGACCTCTATAACCTCCGTCCCCTCTCTGTAACATGTCCGTGTGACCTCTATAACCTCCGTCCCTCTCTGTAACATGTCCGTGTGACCTCTATAACCTCTGTCCCTCTCTGTAACATGTCCGTGTGACCTCTATAACCTCCGTCCCCTCTCTGTAACATGTCCGTGTGACCTCTATAACCTCCGTCCCCTCTCTGTAACATGTCCGTGTGACCTCTATAACCTCCGTCCCCTCCCTGTAACATGTCCGTTTGACCTCTGTAACCTCCGTCCCCTCTCTGTAACATGTCCGTGTGACCTCTATAACCTCTGTCCCTCTCTGTAACATGTCCGTGTGACCTCTATAACCTCCGTCCCCTCTCTGTAACATGTCCGTGTGACCTCTATAACCTCTCCCCCTCTCTGTAACATGTCCGTGTGACCTCTATAACCTCCGTCCCCTCTCTGTAACATGTCCGTGTGACCTCTATAACCTCCGTCCCCTCTCTGTAACATGTCCGTGTGACCTCTTTAACCTCCGTCCCCTCTCTGTAACATGTCCGTGTGACCTCTATAACCTCTGTCCCCTCTCTGTAACATGTCCGTGTGACCTCTATAACCTCCGTCCCTCTCTGTAACTTGTCCGTGTGACCTCTATAACCTCCGTCCCCTCTCTGTAACACGTCCGTGTGACCTCTATAACCTCCATCCGTCTCTGTAACATGTCCGTGTGACCTCTTTAACCTCCGCCCCCTCTCTGTAACATGTCCGTGTGACCTCTGTAACCTCCGTCCCCTCTCTGTAACATGTCCGTGTGACCTCTATAACCTCCGTCCCCTCTCTGTAACATGTCCGTGTGACCTCTATAACCTCCGTCCCCTCTCTGTAACATGTCCGTGTGACCTCTATAACCTCCGTCCCCTCTCTGTAACATGTCCGTGTGACCTCTATAACCTCCGCCTCCTCTGTAACATGTCCGTGTGACCTCTATAACCTCTGTCCCTCTCTGTAACATGTCCGTGTGACCTCTATAACCTCCGCCTCCTCTGTAACATGTCCGTGTGACCTCTATAACCTCTGTCCCTCTCTGTAACATGTCCGTGTGACCTCTATAACCTCCGCCCCCTCTCTGTAACATGTCCGTGGGACCTCTGTAACCTCCGTCCCTCTCTGTAACACGTCCGTGTGACCTCTATAACCTCCGTCCCCTCTCTGTAACATGTCCGTGTGACCTCAATAACCTCCGTCCCCTCTCTGTAACATGTCCGTGTGACCTCTATAACCTCCGCCTCCTCTGTAACATGTCCGTGTGACCTCTATAACCTCCGTCCCTCTCTGTAACACGTCCGTGTGACCTCTATAACCTCCGTCCCCTCTCTGTAACATGTCCGTGTGACCTCTATAACCTCCGTCCCCTCTCTGTAACATGTCCGTGTGACCTCTATAACCTCCGTCCCCTCTCTGTAACATGTCCGTGTGACCTCTATAACCTCCGTCCCCTCTCTGTAACATGTCCGTGTGACCTCTATAACCTTCGTCCCCTCTCTGTAACACGTCCGTGTGACCTCTATAACCTCCGCCCCCTCTCTGTAACATGTCCGTGTGACCTCTATAATCTCCGTCCCTCTCTGTAACATGTCCGTGTGACCTCTATAACCTCCGTCCCCTCTCTGTAACATGTCCGTGTGACCTCTGTAACCTCCGTCCCCTCTCTGTAACATGTCCGTGTGACCTCTATAACCTCCGCCTCCTCTGTAACATGTCTGTGTGACCTCTATAACCTCCGTCCCTCTCTGTAACACGTCCGTGTGACCTCTGTAACCTCCGCCCCCTCTCTGTAACATGTCCGTGTGACCTCTGTAACCTCCGTCCCCTCTTTGTAACATGTCCGTGTGATCTCTATAACCTCCGCCCCCTCTCTGTAACATGTCCGTGTGACCTCTATAACCTCCATCCCTCTCTGTAACATGTCCGTGTGACCTCTGTAACCTCCGTCCCCTCTCTGTAACATGTCCGTGTGACCTCTGTAACCTCCGTCCCCTCTCTGTAACATGTCCGTGTGACCTCTATAACCTCCGCCCCCTCTGTAACATGTCCGTGTGAACTCTATAACCTTCGTCCCCTCTCTGTAACACGTCCGTGTGACCTCTATAACCTCCGTCTCCTCTCTGTAACATGTCCGTGTGACCTCAATAACCTCCGTCCCCTCTCTGTAACATGTCCGTGTGACCTCTATAACCTCCGCCTCCTCTGTAACATGTCCGTGTGACCTCTATAACCTCCGTCCCTCTCTGTAACACGTCCGTGTGACCTCTATAACCTCCGTCCCCTCTCTGTAACATGTCCGTGTGACCTCTATAACCTCCGTCCCCTCTCTGTAACATGTCCGTGTGACCTCTATAACCTCCGTCCCCTCTCTGTAACATGTCCGTGTGACCTCTATAACCTCCGTCCCCTCTCTGTAACATGTCCGTGTGACCTCGATAACCTTCGTCCCCTCTCTGTAACACGTCCGTGTGACCTCTATAACCTCCGCCCCCTCTCTGTAACATGTCCGTGTGACCTCTATAATCTCCGTCCCTCTCTGTAACATGTCCGTGTGACCTCTATAACCTCCGTCCCCTCTCTGTAACATGTCCGTGTGACCTCTGTAACCTCCGTCCCCTCTCTGTAACATGTCCGTGTGACCTCTATAACCTCCGCCTCCTCTGTAACATGTCCGTGTGACCTCTATTACCTCCGTCCCTCTCTGTAACACGTCCGTGTGACCTCTGTAACCTCCGCCCCCTCTCTGTAACATGTCCGTGTGACCTCTGTAACCTCCGTCCCCTCTTTGTAACATGTCCGTGTGATCTCTATAACCTCCGCCCCCTCTCTGTAACATGTCCGTGTGACCTCTGTAACCTCCGTCCCCTCTCTGTAACATGTCCGTGTGACCTCTATAACCTCCGCCCCCTCTGTAACATGTCCGTGTGAACTCTATAACCTCCGTCCCTCTCTGTAACATGTCCGTGTGACCTCTATAACCTCCGTCCCCTCTCTGTAACATGTCCGTGTGACCTCTGTAACCTCCGCCCCCTCTCTGTAACATGTCCGTGTGACCTCTATAACCTCCGCCCCCTCTCTGTAACATGTCCGTGTGACCTCTATAACCTCCGCCTCCTCTGTAACATGTCCGTGTGACCTCTATAACCTCCGTCCCCTCTCTGTAACATGTCCGTGTGACCTCTATAACCTCCGTCCCCTCTCTGTAACATGTCCATGTGACCTCTATAACCTCCGTCCCCTCTCTGTAACATGTCCATGTGACCTCTATAACCTCCGTCCCCTCTCTGTAACATGTCCGTGTGACCTCTATAACCTCCGCCTCCTCTGTAACATGTCCGTGTGACCTCTATAACCTCCGTCCCTCTCTGTAACATGTCCGTGTGATCTCTATAACCTCCGTCCCTCTCTGTAACATGTCCGTGTGACCTCTGTAACATGTCCGTGTGACCTCTATAACCTCCGTCCCCTCTCTGTAACATGTCCATGTGACCTCTATAACCTCCGTCCCCTCTCTGTAACATGTCATGTGTGACCTCTATAACCTTCGTCCCCTCTCTGTAACATGTCCGTGTGACCTCTATAACCTCCGCCTCCTCTGTAACATGTCCGTGTGACCTCTATAACCTCCGCCTCCTCTGTAACATGTCCATGTGACCTCTATAACCTCCGTCCCCTCTCTGTAACATGTCCGTGTGACCTCTATAACCTCCGTCCCTCTCTGTAACATGTCCGTGTGACCTCTATAACCTCTGTCCCTCTCTGTAACATGTCCGTGTGACCTCTATAACCTCCGTCCCCTCTCTGTAACATGTCCGTGTGACCTCTATAACCTCCGTCCCCTCTCTGTAACATGTCCGTGTGACCTCTATAACCTCCGTCCCCTCCCTGTAACATGTCCGTGTGACCTCTGTAACCTCCGTCCCCTCTCTGTAACATGTCCGTGTGACCTCTATAACCTCCGTCCCCTCTCTGTAACATGTCCGTGTGACCTCTATAACCTCCGTCCCCTCTCTGTAACATGTCCGTGTGACCTCTATAACCTCCGTCCCCTCTCTGTAACATGTCCGTGTGACCTCTATAACCTCCATCCCCTCTCTGTAACACGTCCGTGTGACCTCTATAACCTCCGTCCCCTCTCTGTAACATGTCCGTGTGATCTCTATAACCTCCGTCCCCTCTCTGTAACACGTCCGTGTGACCTCTATAACCTCTGTCCCCTCTCTGTAACATGTCCGTGTGACCTCTATAACCTCCGTCCCCTCTGTAACATGTCCGTGTGACCTCTATAACCTCCGTCCCCTCTCTGTAACATGTCCGTGTGACCTCTGTAACCTCTGTCCCCTCTCTGTAACATGTCCGTGTGACCTCTATAACCTCCGCCCCCTCTCTGTAACATGTCCGTGGGACCTCTGTAACCTCCGCCTCCTCTGTAACATGTCCGTGTGACCTCTATAACCTCTGTCCCTCTCTGTAACATGTCCGTGTGACCTCTATAACCTCCGCCCCCTCTCTGTAACATGTCCGTGGGACCTCTGTAACCTCCGTCCCTCTCTGTAACACGTCCGTGTGACCTCTATAACCTCCGTCCCCTCTCTGTAACATGTCCGTGTGACCTCAATAACCTCCGTCCCCTCTCTGTAACATGTCCGTGTGACCTCTATAACCTCCGCCTCCTCTGTAACATGTCCGTGTGACCTCTATAACCTCCGTCCCTCTCTGTAACACGTCCGTGTGACCTCTATAACCTCCGTCCCCTCTCTGTAACATGTCCGTGTGACCTCTATAACCTCCGTCCCCTCTCTGTAACATGTCAGTGTGACCTCTATAACCTCCGTCCCCTCTCTGTAACAAGTCCGTGTGACCTCTATAACCTCCGTCCCCTCTCTGTAACATGTCCGTGTGACCTCTATAACCTTCGTCCCCTCTCTGTAACACGTCCGTGTGACCTCTATAACCTCCGCCCCCTCTCTGTAACATGTCCGTGTGACCTCTATAATCTCCGTCCCTCTCTGTAACATGTCCGTGTGACCTCTATAACCTCCGTCCCCTCTCTGTAACATGTCCGTGTGACCTCTGTAACCTCCGTCCCCTCTCTGTAACATGTCCGTGTGACCTCTATAACCTCCGCCTCCTCTGTAACATGTCCGTGTGACCTCTATAACCTCCGTCCCTCTCTGTAACACGTCCGTGTGACCTCTGTAACCTCCGCCCCCTCTCTGTAACATGTCCGTGTGACCTCTGTAACCTCCGTCCCCTCTTTGTAACATGTCCGTGTGATCTCTATAACCTCCGCCCCCTCTCTGTAACATGTCCGTGTGACCTCTATAACCTCCATCCCTCTCTGTAACATGTCCGTGTGACCTCTGTAACCTCCGTCCCCTCTCTGTAACATGTCCGTGTGACCTCTGTAACCTCCGTCCCCTCTCTGTAACATGTCCGTGTGACCTCTATAACCTCCGCCCCCTCTGTAACATGTCCGTGTGAACTCTATAACCTCCGTCCCTCTCTGTAACATGTCCGTGTGACCTCTATAACCTCCGTCCCCTCTCTGTAACATGTCCGTGTGACCTCTGTAACCTCCGCCCCCTCTCTGTAACATGTCCGTGTGACCTCTATAACCTCCGCCCCCTCTCTGTAACATGTCCGTGTGACCTCTATAACCTCCGCCTCCTCTGTAACATGTCCGTGTGACCTCTATAACCTCCGTCCCCTCTCTGTAACATGTCCGTGTGACCTCTATAACCTCCGTCCCCTCTCTGTAACATGTCCATGTGACCTCTATAACCTCCGTCCCCTCTCTGTAACATGTCCATGTGACCTCTATAACCTCCGTCCCCTCTCTGTAACATGTCCGTGTGACCTCTATAACCTCCGCCTCCTCTGTAACATGTCCGTGTGACCTCTATAACCTCCGTCCCTCTCTGTAACATGTCCGTGTGATCTCTATAACCTCCGTCCCTCTCTGTAACATGTCCGTGTGACCTCTGTAACATGTCCGTGTGACCTCTATAACCTCCGTCCCCTCTCTGTAACATGTCCATATGACCTCTATAACCTCCGTCCCCTCTCTGTAACATGTCCGTGTGACCTCTATAACCTTCGTCCCCTCTCTGTAACATGTCCGTGTGACCTCTATAACCTCCGCCTCCTCTGTAACATGTCCATGTGACCTCTATAACCTCCGTCCCCTCTCTGTAACATGTCCGTGTGACCTCTATAACCTCCGTCCCTCTCTGTAACATGTCCGTGTGACCTCTATAACCTCCGTCCCCTCTCTGTAACATGTCCGTGTGACCTCTATAACCTCCGTCCCCTCTCTGTAACATGTCCATGTGACCTCTATAACCTCCGTCCCCTCTCTGTAACATGTCCATGTGACCTCTATAACCTCCGTCCCCTCTCTGTAACATGTCCGTGTGACCTCTATAACCTCCGCCCCCTCTCTGTAACATGTCCGTGTGACCTCTATAACCTCCGCCTCCTCTGTAACATGTCCGTGTGACCTCTATAACCTCCGTCCCCTCTCTGTAACATGTCCGTGTGACCTCTATAACCTCCGTCCCCTCTCTGTAACATGTCCGTGTGACCTCTATAACCTCCGTCCCTCTCTGTAACACGTCCGTGTGACCTCTGTAACCTCCGTCCCCTCTCTGTAACATGTCCGTGTGACCTCTGTAACCTCCGCCCCCTCTCTGTAACATGTCCGTGTGACCTCTATAACCTCCGCCCCCTCTCTGTAACATGTCCGTGTGACCTCTATAACCTCCGCCTCCTCTGTAACATGTCCGTGTGACCTCTATAACCTCCGTCCCCTCTCTGTAACATGTCCGTGTGACCTCTATAACCTCCGTCCCCTCTCTGTAACATGTCCGTGTGACCTCTATAACCTCCGCCCCCTCTGTAACATGTCCGTGTGAACTCTATAACCTTCGTCCCCTCTCTGTAACACGTCCGTGTGACCTCTATAACCTCCGTCCCCTCTCTGTAACATGTCCGTGTGACCTCAATAACCTCCGTCCCCTCTCTGTAACATGTCCGTGTGACCTCTATAACCTCCGCCTCCTCTGTAACATGTCCGTGTGACCTCTATAACCTCCGTCCCTCTCTGTAACACGTCCGTGTGACCTCTATAACCTCCGTCCCCTCTCTGTAACATGTCCGTGTGACCTCTATAACCTCCGTCCCCTCTCTGTAACATGTCCGTGTGACCTCTATAACCTCCGTCCCCTCTCTGTAACATGTCCGTGTGACCTCTGTAACCTCCGTCCCCTCTCTGTAACATGTCCGTGTGACCTCTATAACCTCCGCCTCCTCTGTAACATGTCCGTGTGACCTCTATTACCTCCGTCCCTCTCTGTAACACGTCCGTGTGACCTCTGTAACCTCCGCCCCCTCTCTGTAACATGTCCGTGTGACCTCTGTAACCTCCGTCCCCTCTTTGTAACATGTCCGTGTGATCTCTATAACCTCCGCCCCCTCTCTGTAACATGTCCGTGTGACCTCTATAACCTCCATCCCTCTCTGTAACATGTCCGTGTGACCTCTGTAACCTCCGTCCCCTCTCTGTAACATGTCCGTGTGACCTCTGTAACCTCCGTCCCCTCTCTGTAACATGTCCGTGTGACCTCTATAACCTCCGCCCCCTCTGTAACATGTCCGTGTGAACTCTATAACCTCCGTCCCTCTCTGTAACATGTCCGTGTGACCTCTATAACCTCCGTCCCCTCTCTGTAACATGTCCGTGTGACCTCTGTAACCTCCGCCCCCTCTCTGTAACATGTCCGTGTGACCTCTATAACCTCCGCCCCCTCTCTGTAACATGTCCGTGTGACCTCTATAACCTCCGCCTCCTCTGTAACATGTCCGTGTGACCTCTATAACCTCCGTCCCCTCTCTGTAACATGTCCGTGTGACCTCTATAACCTCCGTCCCCTCTCTGTAACATGTCCATGTGACCTCTATAACCTCCGTCCCCTCTCTGTAACATGTCCATGTGACCTCTATAACCTCCGTCCCCTCTCTGTAACATGTCCGTGTGACCTCTATAACCTCCGTCCCCTCTCTGTAACATGTCCGTGTGACCTCTTTAACCTCCGTCCCCTCTCTGTAACATGTCCGTGTGACCTCTATAACCTCCGTCCCCTCTCTGTAACATGTCCGTGTGACCTCTATAACCTCCGTCCCTCTCTGTAACTTGTCCGTGTGACCTCTATAACCTCCGTCCCCTCTCTGTAACACGTCCGTGTGACCTCTATAACCTCCATCCGTCTCTGTAACATGTCCGTGTGACCTCTTTAACCTCCGCCCCCTCTCTGTAACATGTCCGTGTGACCTCTGTAACCTCCGTCCCCTCTCTGTAACATGTACGTGTGACCTCTATAACCTCCGTCCCCTCTCTGTAACATGTCCGTGTGACCTCTATAACCTCCGTCCCCTCTCTGTAACATGTCCGTGTGACCTCTATAACCTCCGTCCCCTCTCTGTAACATGTCCGTGTGACCTCTATAACCTCCGCCTCCTCTGTAACATGTCCGTGTGACCTCTATAACCTCTGTCCCTCTCTGTAACATGTCCGTGTGACCTCTATAACCTCCGCCTCCTCTGTAACATGTCCGTGTGACCTCTATAACCTCTGTCCCTCTCTGTAACATGTCCGTGTGACCTCTATAACCTCCGCCCCCTCTCTGTAACATGTCCGTGGGACCTCTGTAACCTCCGTCCCTCTCTGTAACACGTCCGTGTGACCTCTATAACCTCCGTCCCCTCTCTGTAACATGTCCGTGTGACCTCAATAACCTCCGTCCCCTCTCTGTAACATGTCCGTGTGACCTCTATAACCTCCGCCTCCTCTGTAACATGTCCGTGTGACCTCTATAACCTCCGTCCCTCTCTGTAACACGTCCGTGTGACCTCTATAACCTCCGTCCCCTCTCTGTAACATGTCCGTGTGACCTCTATAACCTCCGTCCCCTCTCTGTAACATGTCCGTGTGACCTCTATAACCTCCGTCCCCTCTCTGTAACATGTCCGTGTGACCTCTATAACCTCCGTCCCCTCTCTGTAACATGTCCGTGTGACCTCTATAACCTTCTTCCCC
Organism: Ascaphus truei; assembly: GCF_040206685.1. Taxonomy (NCBI): domain Eukaryota; kingdom Metazoa; phylum Chordata; class Amphibia; order Anura; family Ascaphidae; genus Ascaphus; species Ascaphus truei. The sequence continues at coordinate 137,168,874 of NC_134488.1, forward strand.
TCTCTGTAACACGTCCGTGTGACCTCTATAACCTCCGCCCCCTCTCTGTAACATGTCCGTGTGACCTCTATAATCTCCGTCCCTCTCTGTAACATGTCCGTGTGACCTCTATAACCTCCGTCCCCTCTCTGTAACATGTCCGTGTGACCTCTGTAACCTCCGTCCCCTCTCTGTAACATGTCCGTGTGACCTCTATAACCTCCGCCTCCTCTGTAACATGTCCGTGTGACCTCTATAACCTCCGTCCCTCTCTGTAACACGTCCGTGTGACCTCTGTAACCTCCGCCCCCTCTCTGTAACATGTCCGTGTGACCTCTGTAACCTCCGTCCCCTCTTTGTAACATGTCCGTGTGATCTCTATAACCTCCGCCCCCTCTCTGTAACATGTCCGTGTGACCTCTATAACCTCCATCCCTCTCTGTAACATGTCCGTGTGACCTCTGTAACCTCCGTCCCCTCTCTGTAACATGTCCGTGTGACCTCTGTAACCTCCGTCCCCTCTCTGTAACATGTCCGTGTGACCTCTATAACCTCCGCCCCCTCTGTAACATGTCCGTGTGAACTCTATAACCTTCGTCCCCTCTCTGTAACACGTCCGTGTGACCTCTATAACCTCCGTCCCCTCTCTGTAACATGTCCGTGTGACCTCAATAACCTCCGTCCCCTCTCTGTAACATGTCCGTGTGACCTCTATAACCTCCGCCTCCTCTGTAACATGTCCGTGTGACCTCTATAACCTCCGTCCCTCTCTGTAACACGTCCGTGTGACCTCTATAACCTCCGTCCCCTCTCTGTAACATGTCCGTGTGACCTCTATAACCTCCGTCCCCTCTCTGTAACATGTCCGTGTGACCTCTATAACCTCCGTCCCCTCTCTGTAACATGTCCGTGTGACCTCTATAACCTCCGTCCCCTCTCTGTAACATGTCCGTGTGACCTCTATAACCTTCGTCCCCTCTCTGTAACACGTCCGTGTGACCTCTATAACCTCCGCCCCCTCTCTGTAACATTTCCGTGTGACCTCTATAATCTCCGTCCCTCTCTGTAACATGTCCGTGTGACCTCTATAACCTCCGTCCCCTCTCTGTAACATGTCCGTGTGACCTCTGTAACCTCCGTCCCCTCTCTGTAACATGTCCGTGTGACCTCTATAACCTCCGCCTCCTCTGTAACATGTCCGTGTGACCTCTATTACCTCCGTCCCTCTCTGTAACACGTCCGTGTGACCTCTGTAACCTCCGCCCCCTCTCTGTAACATGTCCGTGTGACCTCTGTAACCTCCGTCCCCTCTTTGTAACATGTCCGTGTGATCTCTATAACCTCCGCCCCCTCTCTGTAACATGTCCGTGTGACCTCTATAACCTCCATCCCTCTCTGTAACATGTCCGTGTGACCTCTGTAACCTCCGTCCCCTCTCTGTAACATGTCCGTGTGACCTCTGTAACCTCCGTCCCCTCTCTGTAACATGTCCGTGTGACCTCTATAACCTCCGCCCCCTCTGTAACATGTCCGTGTGAACTCTATAACCTCCGTCCCTCTCTGTAACATGTCCGTGTGACCTCTATAACCTCCGTCCCCTCTCTGTAACATGTCCGTGTGACCTCTGTAACCTCCGCCCCCTCTCTGTAACATGTCCGTGTGACCTCTATAACCTCCGCCCCCTCTCTGTAACATGTCCGTGTGACCTCTATAACCTCCGCCTCCTCTGTAACATGTCCGTGTGACCTCTATAACCTCCGTCCCCTCTCTGTAACATGTCCGTGTGACCTCTATAACCTCCGTCCCCTCTCTGTAACATGTCCATGTGACCTCTATAACCTCCGTCCCCTCTCTGTAACATGTCCATGTGACCTCTATAACCTCCGTCCCCTCTCTGTAACATGTCCGTGTGACCTCTATAACCTCCGCCTCCTCTGTAACATGTCCGTGTCATCTATAACCTCCGTCCCTCTCTGTAACATGTCCGTGTGATCTCTATAACCTCCGTCCCTCTCTGTAACATGTCCGTGTGACCTCTGTAACATGTCCGTGTGACCTCTATAACCTCCGTCCCCTCTCTGTAACATGTCCATGTGACCTCTATAACCTCCGTCCCCTCTCTGTAACATGTCATGTGTGACCTCTATAACCTTCGTCCCCTCTCTGTAACATGTCCGTGTGACCTCTATAACCTCCGCCTCCTCTGTAACATGTCCGTGTGACCTCTATAACCTCCGCCTCCTCTGTAACATGTCCATGTGACCTCTATAACCTCCGTCCCCTCTCTGTAACATGTCCGTGTGACCTCTATAACCTCCGTCCCTCTCTGTAACATGTCCGTGTGACCTCTATAACCTCTGTCCCTCTCTGTAACATGTCCGTGTGACCTCTATAACCTCCGTCCCCTCTCTGTAACATGTCCGTGTGACCTCTATAACCTCCGTCCCTCTCTGTAACATGTCCGTGTGACCTCTGTAACATGTCCGTGTGACCTCTATAACCTCCGTCCCCTCTCTGTAACATGTCCATGTGACCTCTATAACCTCCGTCCCCTCTCTGTAACATGTCATGTGTGACCTCTATAACCTTCGTCCCCTCTCTGTAACATGTCCGTGTGACCTCTATAACCTCCGCCTCCTCTGTAACATGTCCGTGTGACCTCTATAACCTCCGCCTCCTCTGTAACATGTCCATGTGACCTCTATAACCTCCGTCCCCTCTCTGTAACATGTCCGTGTGACCTCTATAACCTCCGTCCCTCTCTGTAACATGTCCGTGTGACCTCTATAACCTCTGTCCCTCTCTGTAACATGTCCGTGTGACCTCTATAACCTCCGTCCCCTCTCTGTAACATGTCCGTGTGACCTCTATAACCTCCGTCCCCTCCCTGTAACATGTCCGTTTGACCTCTGTAACCTCCGTCCCCTCTCTGTAACATGTCCGTGTGACCTCTATAACCTCCGTCCCCTCTCTGTAACATGTCCGTGTGACCTCTATAACCTCCGTCCCCTCTCTGTAACATGTCCGTGTGACCTCTATAACCTCCGTCCCCTCTCTGTAACATGTCCGTGTGACCTCTATAACCTCCATCCCCTCTCTGTAACACGTCCGTGTGACCTCTATAACCTCCGTCCCCTCTCTGTAACATGTCCGTGTGATCTCTATAACCTCCGTCCCCTCTCTGTAACATGTCCGTGTGACCTCTATAACCTCTGTCCCCTCTCTGTAACATGTCCGTGTGACCTCTATAACCTCCGTCCCCTCTGTAACATGTCCGTGTGACCTCTATAACCTCCGTCCCCTCTCTGTAACATGTCCGTGTGACCTCTGTAACCTCTGTCCCCTCTCTGTAACATGTCCGTGTGACCTCTATAACCTCTGTCCCCTCTCTGTAACATGTCCGTGTGACCTCTATAACCTCCGTCCCTCTCTGTAACATGTCCGTGTGACCTCTATAACCTCCGTTCCCTCTCTGTAACATGTCCGTGTGACCTCTGTAACCTCTCCCCCTCTCTGTAACACGTCCGTGTGACCTCTATAACCTCTGTCCCTCTCTGTAACATGTCCGTGTGACCTCTGTAACCTCCGCCCCCTCTCTGTAACATGTCCGTGTGACCTCTATAACCTCCGTCCCCTCTCTGTAACATGTCCGTGTGACCTCTATAACCTCCGCCCCCTCTCTGTAACATGTCCGTGTGACCTCTATAACCTCCGTCCCCTCTGTAACATGTCCGTGTGATCTCTATAACCTCCGTCCCCTCTCTGTAACATGTCCGTGTGACCTCTATAACCTCCGTCCCCTCTCTGTAACATGTCCGTGTGACCTCTATAACCTCCGCCCCCTCTCTGTAACATGTCCGTGTGACCTCTATAACCTCCGTCCCCTCTCTGTAACATGTCCGTGTGACCTCTATAACCTCCGTCCCTTCTCTGTAACATGTCCGTGTGACCTCTATAACCTCCATCCCCTCTCTGTAACACGTCCGTGTGACCTCTATAACCTCCGTCCCCTCTCTGTAACATGTCCGTGTGATCTCTATAACCTCCGTCCCCTCTCTGTAACACGTCCGTGTGACCTCTATAACCTCTGTCCCCTCTCTGTAACATGTCCGTGTGACCTCTATAACCTCCGTCCCCTCTGTAACATGTCCGTGTGACCTCTATAACCTCCGTCCCCTCTCTGTAACATGTCCGTGTGACCTCTGTAACCTCTGTCCCCTCTCTGTAACATGTCCGTGTGACCTCTATAACCTCTGTCCCCTCTCTGTAACATGTCCGTGTGACCTCTATAACCTCCGTCCCTCTCTGTAACATGTCCGTGTGACCTCTATAACCTCCGTTCCCTCTCTGTAACATGTCCGTGTGACCTCTATAACCTCTCCCCCTCTCTGTAACACGTCCGTGTGACCTCTATAACCTCTGTCCCTCTCTGTAACATGTCCGTGTGACCTCTGTAACCTCCGCCCCCTCTCTGTAACATGTCCGTGTGACCTCTATAACCTCCGTCCCCTCTCTGTAACATGTCCGTGTGACCTCTATAACCTCCGCCCCCTCTCTGTAACATGTCCGTGTGACCTCTATAACCTCCGTCCCCTCTGTAACATGTCCGTGTGATCTCTATAACCTCCGTCCCCTCTCTGTAACATGTCCGTGTGACCTCTATAACCTCCGTCCCCTCTCTGTAACATGTCCGTGTGACCTCTATAACCTCCGCCCCCTCTCTGTAACATGTCCGTGTGACCTCTATAACCTCCGTCCCCTCTCTGTAACATGTCCGTGTGACCTCTATAACCTCTCCCCCTCTCTGTAACATGTCCGTCTGACCTCTATAACCTCTGTCCCTCTCTGTAACATGTCCGTGTGACCTCTATAACCTCTGTCCCTCTCTGTAACATGTCCGTGTGACCTCTATAACCTCCGTCCCCTCTCTGTAACATGTCCGTGTGACCTCTATAACCTCCGTCCCCTCTGTAACATGTCCGTGTGACCTCTATAACCTCTGTCCCTCTCTGTAACATGTCCGTGTGACCTCTATAACCTCTGTCCCTCTCTGTAACATGTCCGTGTGACCTCTGTAACCTCCGTCCCTCTCTGTAACATGTCCGTGTGACCTCTATAACCTCCGTCCCCTCTCTGTAACACGTCCGTGTGACCTCTATAACCTCCGTCCCCTCTCTGTAACATGTCCGTGTGACCTCTATAACCTCCGTCCCCTCTCTGTAACATGTGTGTGTGACCTCTATAACCTCCATCCCTCTCTGTAACATGTCCGTGTGACCTCTATAACCTCCGTCCCTCTCTGTAACATGTCCGTGTGACCTCTATAACCTCCGTCCCCTCTCTGTAACATGTGTGTGTGACCTCTATAACCTCTCCCCCTCTCTGTAACATGTCCGTGTGACCTCTATAACCTCCGTCCCCTCTCTGTAACATGTCCGTGTGAGCTCTATAACCTCCGTCCCCTCTCTGTAACATGTCCGTGTGACCTCTATAACCTCCGTCCCCTCTCTGTAACATGTCCGTGTGACCTCTATAACCTCCGTCCCTCTCTGTAACATGTCCGTGTGACCTCTATAACCTCCGTCCCCCCTCTGTAACATGTCCGTGTGACCTCTATAACCTCCGTCCCCTCTCTGTAACATGTCCGTGTGACCTCTGTAACCTCCGTCCCCTCTCTGTAACATGTCCGTGTGACCTCTATAACCTCCGTCCCTCTCTGTAATATGTCCGTGTGACCTCTATAACCTCTGTCCCTCTCTGTAATATGTCCGTGTGACCTCTATAACCTCTGCCCCCTCTCTGTAATATGTCCGTGTGACCTCTATAACCTCTGTCCCTCTCTGTAACATGTCCGTGTGACCTCTATAACCTCCGTCCCCTCTGTAACACGTCCGTGTGACCTCTATAACCTCCGTCCCCTCTCTGTAACATGTCCGTGTGACCTCTGTAACCTCAGTCTCCTCTGTAACATGTCCGTGTGACCTCTGTAACCTCCGTCCCTCTCTGTAACATGTCCGTGTGACCTCTGTAACCTCCGTCCCCTCTCTGTAACATGTCCGTGTGACCTCTATAACCTCCGCCCCCTCTCTGTAACATGTGCGTGTGACCTCTATAACCTCCGCCCCCTCTCTGTAACATGTCCGTGTGACCTCTATAACCTCCGTCCCCTCTCTGTAACATGTCCGTGTGACCTCTGTAACCTCAGTCTCCTCTGTAACATGTCCGTGTGACCTCTATAACCTCCGTCCCCTCTCTGTAACATGTCCGTGTGACCTCTATAACCTCCGTCCCCTCTCTGTAACATGTCCGTGTGACCTCTATAACCTCCGTCCCCTCTGTAACATGTCCGTGTGACCTCTATAACCTCCGTCCCTCTCTGTAACATGTCCGTGTGACCTCTATAACCTCTCCCCCTCTCTGTAACATGTCCGTGTGACCTCTGTAACCTCCGTCCCTCTCTGTAACATGTCCGTGTGACCTCTATAACCTCCGTCCCCTCTCTGTAACACGTCCGTGTGACCTCTATAACCTCCGTCCCCTCTCTGTAACATGTCCGTGTGACCTCTATAACCTCCGTCCCCTCTCTGTAACATGTGTGTGTGACCTCTATAACCTCCATCCCTCTCTGTAACATGTCCGTGTGACCTCTATAACCTCCGTCCCTCTCTGTAACATGTCCGTGTGACCTCTATAACCTCCGTCCCCTCTCTGTAACATGTCCGTGTGAGCTCTATAACCTCCGTCCCCTCTCTGTAACATGTCCGTGTGACCTCTATAACCTCCGTCCCCTCTCTGTAACATGTCAGTGTGACCTCTATAACCTCCGCCCCCTCTCTGTAACATGTCAGTGTGACCTCTATAACCTCCGCCCCCTCTCTGTAACATGTCCGTGTGACCTCTATAACCTCCGTCCCTCTCTGTAACATGTCCGTGTGACCTCTATAACCTCCGTCCCCTCTGTAACATGTCCGTGTGACCTCTATAACCTCCGTCCCTCTCTGTAACATGTCCGTGTGACCTCTATAACCTCTGCCCCCTCTCTGTAACATGTCAGTGTGACCTCTATAACCTCCGCCCCCTCTCTGTAACATGTCAGTGTGACCTCTATAACCTCCGCCCCCTCTCTGTAACATGTCCGTGTGACCTCTGTAACCTCCGTCCCTCTCTGTAACACGTCCGTGTGACCTCTATAACCTCCGTCCCCTCTCTGTAACACGTCCGTGTGACCTCTATAACCTCCGTCCCCTCTCTGTAACATGTCCGTGTGACCTCTATAACCTCCGTCCCCTCTCTGTAACATGTGTGTGTGACCTCTATAACCTCCATCCCTCTCTGTAACATGTCCGTGTGACCTCTATAACCTCCGTCCCTCTCTGTAACATGTCCGTGTGACCTCTATAACCTCCGTCCCCTCTCTGTAACATGTCCGTGTGAGCTCTATAACCTCCGTCCCCTCTCTGTAACATGTCCGTGTGACCTCTATAACCTCCGTCCCCTCTCTGTAACATGTCCGTGTGACCTCTATAACCTCCGTCCCTCTCTGTAACATGTCCGTGTGACCTCTGTAACCTCCGCCCCCTCTCTGTAACATGTCCGTGTGACCTCTATAACCTCCGTTCCCTCTGTAACATGTCCGTGTGACCTCTATAACCTCCGCCCCCTCTCTGTAACATGTCCGTGTGACCTCTATAACCTCCGCCCCTCTCTGTAACATGTCCGTGTGACCTCTGTAACCTCCGCCCCCTCTCTGTAACATGTCCGTGTGACCTCTGTAACCTCCGCCCCCTCTCTGTAACATGTCCGTGTGACCTCTATAACCTCCGTCCCCTCTGTAACATGTCCGTGTGACCTCTATAACCTCCGCCCCCTCTCTGTAACATGTCCGTGTGACCTCTATAACCTCCGCCCCCTCTCTGTAACATGTCCGTGTGACCTCTATAACCTCCGTCCCCTCTCTGTAACATGTCCGTGTGACCTCTGTAACCTCCGCCCCCTCTCTGTAACATGTCCGTGTGACCTCTATAACCTCCGTCCCCTCTCTGTAACATGTCCGTGTGACCTCTATAACCTCCGTCCCTCTCTGTAACATGTCCGTGTGACCTCTATAACCTCCGTCCCCTCTGTAACATGTCCGTGTGACCTCTATAACCTCCGTCCCCTCTCTGTAACATGTCCGTGTGACCTCTATAACCTCCGTCCCTCTCTGTAACATGTCCGTGTGACCTCTATAACCTCTGCCCCCTCTCTGTAACATGTCAGTGTGACCTCTATAACCTCCGCCCCCTCTCTGTAACATGTCAGTGTGACCTCTATAACCTCCGCCCCCTCTCTGTAACATGTCCGTGTGACCTCTATAACCTCCGTCCCTCTCTGTAACATGTCCGTGTGACCTCTATAACCTCCGTCCCCTCTGTAACATGTCCGTGTGACCTCTATAACCTCCGTCCCTCTCTGTAACATGTCCGTGTGACCTCTATAACCTCTGCCCCCTCTCTGTAACATGTCAGTGTGACCTCTATAACCTCCGCCCCCTCTCTGTAACATGTCAGTGTGACCTCTATAACCTCCGCCCCCTCTCTGTAACATGTCCGTGTGACCTCTATAACCTCCGTCCCCTCTCTGTAACATGTCCGTGTGACCTCTGTAACCTCCGTCCCCTCTCTGTAACATGTCCGTGTGACCTCTATAACCTCTGTCCCTCTCTGTAACATGTCCGTGTGACCTCTGTAACCTCCGTCCCCTCTCTGTAACATGTCCGTGTGATCTCTATAACCTCCGTCCCCTCTCTGTAACATGTCTGTGTGACCTCTATAACCTCTGTCCCCTCTCTGTAACATGTCCGTGTGACCTCAATAACCTCCGTCCCCTCTCTGTAACATGTCCGTGTGACCTCTATAACCTCCGTCCCTCTCTGTAACATGTCCGTGTGACCTCTATAACCTCCTGCTCCTCTCTGTAACATGTCCGTGTGACCTATAACCTCCGTCCCCTCTCTGTAACATGTCCGTGTGACCTCTATAACCTCCGTCCCCTCTCTGTAACATGTCCGTGTGACCTCTATAACCTCCGCCCCCTCTCTGTAACACGTCCGTGTGACCTCTATAACCTCCGTCCCTCTCTGTAACATGTCCGTGTGACCTCTGTAACCTCCGTCCCCTCTCTGTAACATGTCCGTGTGACCTCTATAACCTCCGTCCCTCTCTGTAACATGTCCGTGTGACCTCTATAACCTCCGTCCCCTCTCTGTAACATGTCCGTGTGATCTCTATAACCTCCGTCCCCTCTCTGTAACATGTCCGTGTGACCTATAACCTCCGTCCCCTCTCTGTAACATGTCCGTGTGACCTCTATAACCTCCATCCCTCTCTGTAACATGTCCGTGTGACCTCTGTAACCTCCGTCCCCTCTCTGTAACATGTCCGTGTGATCTCTATAACCTCCGTCCCCTCTCTGTAATATGTCCGTGTGACCTCTATAACCTCCGTCCCCTCTCTGTAACATGTGCGTGACCTCTATAACCTCCGTCCCCTCTCTGTAACATGTCCGTGTGACCTCTATAACCTCCGTCCCCTCTGTAACATGTCCGTGTGACCTCTATAACCTCCGCCCCTCTCTGTAACATGTCCGTGTGACCTCTATAACCTCCGCCTCCTCTGTAACATGTCCGTGTGACCTCTATAACCTCCGTCCCCTCTCTGTAACATGTCCGTGTGACCTCTATAACCTCCGTCCCCTCTCTGTAACATGTCCGTGTGACCTCTATAACCTCCGTCCCCTCTCTGTAACATGTCCGTGTGACCTCTATGACCTCCGTCCCCTCTCTGTAACATGTCCGTGTGACCTCTATAACCTCCGTCCCCTCTCTGTAACATGTCCGTGTGACCTCTATAACCTCCGTCCCCTCTCTGTAACATGTCCGTGTGACCTCTATAACCTCCGTCCCTCTCTGTAACATGTCCGTGTGACCTCTATAACCTCTCCCCCTCTCTGTAACATGTCCGTGTGACCTCTATAACCTCCGCCCCCTCTCTGTAACATGTCCGTGTGACCTCTATAACCTCCGTCCCTCTCTGTAACATGTCCGTGTGACCTCTATAACCTCCGCCCCCTCTCTGTAACATGTCCGTGTGACCTCTATAACCTCCGTCCCTCTCTGTAACATGTCCGTGTGACCTCTGTAACCTCAGTCTCCTCTGTAACATGTCCGTGTGACCTCTATAACCTCCGCCCCCTCTGTAACATGTCCGTGTGACCTCTATAACCTCCGCCCCCTCTGTAACATGTCCGTGTGACCTCTATAACCTCTGTCCCTCTCTGTAACATGTCCGTGTGACCTCTATAACCTCCATCCCCTCTCTGTAACACGTCCGTGTGACCTCTATAACCTCCGTCCCCTCTCTGTAACATGTCCGTGTGACCTCTATAACCTCCGCCCCCTCTCTGTAACATGTCCGTGTGACCTCTGTAACCTCAGTCTCCTCTGTAACATGTCCGTGTGACCTCTATAACCTCTGTCCCCTCTCTGTAACATGTCCGTGTGACCTCTATAACCTCCGTCCCCTCTCTGTAACATGTCCGTGTGACCTCTATAACCTCCGTCCCCTCTCTGTAACATGTCCGTGTGACCTCTATAACCTCCGTCCCCTCTCTGTAACATGTGCGTGACCTCTATAACCTCTGTCCCCTCTCTGTAACATGTCCGTGTGACCTCTATAACCTCCGTCCCCTCTCTGTAACATGTCCGTGTGACCTCTATAACCTCCGTCCCCTCTCTGTAACACGTCCGTGTGACCTCTGTAACCTCCGTCCCCTCTCTGTAACATGTCCGTGTGACCTCAATAACCTCCGTCCCTCTCTGTAACATGTCCGTGTGACCTCTATAACCTCCGTCCCCTCTCTGTAACATGTCCGTGTGACCTCTGTAACCTCCGTCCCCTCTCTGTAACATGTCCATGTGACCTCTATAACCTCCGTGCCCTCTCTGTAACATGTCCGTGTGACCTCTATAACCTCCGTCCCTCTCTGTAACATGTCCGTGTGACCTCTATAACCTCCGTCCCCTCTCTGTAACATGTCCGTGTGACCTCTATAACCTCCGCCTCCTCTGTAACATGTCCGTGTGACCTCTGTAACCTCCGCCTCCTCTGTAACATGTCCGTGTGACCTCTGTAACCTCCGTACCCTCTCTGTAACATGTCCGTGTGACCTCTGTAACCTCCGTCCCCTCTCTGTAACATGTCCGTGTGACCTCTGTAAACTCCGTCCCCTCTGTAACATGTTCGTGTGACCTCTGTAACCTCCGTCCCTCTCTGTAACATGTCCGTGTGACCTCTGTAACCTCCGTCCCTCTCTGTAACATGTCCGTGTGACCTCTATAACCTCCGTCCCTCTCTGTAACATGTCCGTGTGACCTCTATAACCTCCGCCCCCTCTGTAACATGTCCGTGTGACCTCTATAACCTCCGTCCCCTCTCTGTAACACGTCCGTGTGACCTCTGTAACCTCTGTCCCCTCTCTGTAACATGTCCGTGTGACCTCTGTAACCTCTGTCCCCTCTCTGTAACACGTCCGTGTGACCTCTCTAACCTCTGTCCCCTCTCTGTAACATGTCCGTGTGACCTCTATAACCTCCGTCCCCTCTCTGTAACATGTCCGTGTGACCTCTATAACCTCCGCCCCCTCTGTAACATGTCCGTGTGACCTCTATAACCTCCATCCCCTCTCTGTAACATGTCCGTGTGACCTCTATAACCTCCGCCCCCTCTCTGTAACATGTCCGTGTGACCTCTGTAACCTCAGTCTCCTCTGTAACATGTCCGTGTGACCTCTATAACCTCTGTCCCCTCTCTGTAACATGTCCGTGTGACCTCTATAACCTCCGTCCCCTCTCTGTAACATGTCCGTGTGACCTCTATAACCTCCGTCCCCTCTCTGTAACATGTCCGTGTGACCTCTATAACCTCCGTCCCCTCTGTAACATGTGCGTGACCTCTATAACCTCCGTCCCCTCTCTGTAACATGTCCGTGTGACCTCAATAACCTCCGTCCCCTCTCTGTAACATGTCCGTGTGACCTCAATAACCTCCGTCCCTCTCTGTAACATGTGCGTGACCTCTATAACCTCCGTCCCCTCTCTGTAACATGTGCGTGACCTCTATAACCTCTGTCCCCTCTCTGTAACATGTCCGTGTGACCTCTATAACCTCCGTCCCCTCTCTGTAACATGTCCGTGTGACCTCAATAACCTCCGTCCCCTCTCTGTAACATGTCCGTGTGACCTCTATAACCTCCGTCCCCTCTCTGTAACATGTCCGTGTGACCTCTATAACCTCCGTCCCCTCTCTGTAACATGTCCGTGTGACCTCTTTAACCTCCGTCCCTCTCTGTAACATGTCCGTGTGACCTCAATAACCCCGTCCCCTCTCTGTAACATGTCCATGTGACCTATAACCTCTCCCCCTCTCTGTAACATGTCCGTGTGACCTCTATAACCTCCGTCCCCTCTCTGTAACATGTCCGTGTGACCTCTGTAACCTCCGTCCCCTCTCTGTAACATGTCCGTGTGACCTCTGTAACCTCCGTCCCCTCTCTGTAACATGTCCGTGTGACCTCTGTAACCTCCGTCCCCTCTCTGTAACATGTCCGTGTGACCTCTGTAACCTCCGTCCCCTCTCTGTAACACGTCCGTGTGACCTCTATAACCTCCGCCTCCTCTGTAACATGTCCGTGTGACCTCTGTAACCTCCGCCTCCTCTGTAACATGTCCGTGTGACCTCTGTAACCTCCGTCCCCTCTCTGTAACATGTCCGTGTGACCTCTGTAACCTCCGTCCCCTCTCTGTAACATGTCCGTGTGACCTCTGTAAACTCCGTCCCCTCTGTAACATGTTCGTGTGACCTCTATAACCTCCGTCCCCTCTCTGTAACATGTCCGTGTGACCTCTATAACCTCCGTCCCCTCTCTGTAACACGTCCGTGTGACCTCTGTAACCTCTCTGTAACATGTCCGTGTGACCTCTATAACCTCCTAACCTCCGTCCCCTCTCTGTAACATGTCCGTGTGACCTCTATAACCTCCGTCCCCTCTCTGTAACACGTCCGTGTGACCTCTGTAACCTCTCTGTAACATGTCCGTGTGACCTCTATAACCTCCTAACCTCCGTCCCCTCTCTGTAACATGTCCGTGTGCTCTCACTGTAAGGAAAGGTCTCTACCTGCTGTCAGTGTGCTCTCACTGTAAGAGAAGGAGGCTTGTACTTGCTGTCAGTGTGCTCTCACTGTAAGGAAAGGAGGTGTGTACCTGCTGTCAGTGTGCTCTCACTGTAAGGAAAGGAGGTGTGTACCTGCTGTCAGTGTGCTCTCACTGTAAGGGAAAGGAGGTGTGTACCTGCTGTCAGTGTGCTCTCACTGTAAGGAAAGGAGGTGTGTACCTGCTGTCAGTGTGCTCTCACTGTAAGGAAAGGAGGTGTGTACCTGCTGTCAGTATGCTCTCACTGTATGGGAAAGGTGTGTACCTGCTGTCAGTGTGCTCTCACTGTAAGGGAAAGGTCTGTACCTGCTGTCAGTATGCTCTCACTGTAAGGGAAAGGTGTGTACCTGCTGTCAGTATGCTCTCACTGTAAGGGAAAGGTGTGTACCTGCTGTCAGTGTGTTCTCACTGTAAGGGAAAGGAGGTGTGTACCTGCTGTCAGTGTGCACTCACTGTAAGGAAAGGAGGTGTGTACCTGCTGTCAGTGTGCTCTCACTGTAAGGAAAGGAGGTGTGTACCTGCTGTCAGTGTGCTCTCACTGTAAGGGAAAGGTGGTGTGTACCTGCTGTCAGTGTGCTCTCACTGTAAAGGAAAGGTGGTGTGTACCTGCTGTCAGTGTGCTCTCACTGTAAGGGAAAGGTGTGTACCTGCTGTCAGTGTGCTCTCACTGTAAGGAAAGGAGGTGGGTACCTGCTGTCAGTGTGCTCTCACTGTAAGGGAAAGGAGGTGTGTAACTGCTGTCAGTGTGCTCTCACTGTAAGGGAAAGGTCTGTACCTGCTGTCAGTGTGCTCTCACTGTAAGGAAAGGAGGTGGGTACCTGCTGTCAGTGTGCTCTCACTGTAAGGGAAAGGAGGTGTGTACCTGCTGTCAGTATGCTCTCACTGTAAGGAAAGGAGGTGGGTACCTGCTGTCAGTGTGCTCTCACTGTAAGGGAAAGGAGGTGTGTACCTGCTGTCAGTGTTCTCTCACTGTAAGGAAAGGTGTGTACCTGCTGTCAGTGTGCTCTCACTGTAAGGGAAAGGTGGTGTGCCCTCATTGTAAGGGAAAGGTGGTGTGTACCTGCTGTCAGTGTGCTCTCACTGTAAGGGAAAGGTGGTGTGCCCTCATTGTAAGGGAAAGGTGGTGTGTACCTGCTGTCAGTGTGCTCTCACTGTAAGGGAAAGGTCTGTACCTGCTGTCAGTGTGCTCTCACTGTAAGGAAAGGTGGTGTGTACCTGCTGTCAGTGTGCTCTCACTGTAAGGAAAGGTGTGTACCTGCTTTCAGTGTGCTCTCACTGTAAGGAAAGGAGGTGGGTACCTGCTGTCAGTGTGCTCTCACTGTAAGGGAAAGGTGTGTACCTGCTTTCAGTGTGCTCTCACTGTAAGGAAAGGAGGTGGGTACCTGCTGTCAGTGTGCTCTCACTGTAAGGAAAGGAGGTGGGTACCTGCTGTCAGTGTTCTCTCACTGTAAGGGAAAGGTGTGTACCTGCTTTCAGTGTGCTCTCACTGTAAGGAAAGGAGGTGGGTACCTGCTGTCAGTGTGCTCTCACTGTAAGGAAAGGAGGTGTGTACCTGCTGTCAGTGTGCTCTCACTGTAAGGAAAGGAGGTGTGTACCTGCTGTCAGTGTGCTCTCACTGTAAGGAAAGGAGGTGTGTACCTGCTGTCAGTGTGCTCTCACTGTAAGGGAAAGGAGGTGTGTACCTGCTGTCAGTGTGCTCTCACTGTAAGGAAAGGAGGTGTGTACCTGCTGTCAGTGTGCTCTCACTGTAAGGAAAGGAGGTGTGTACCTGCTGTCAGTGTGCTCTCACTGTAAGGAAAGGAGGTGTGTACCTGCTGTCAGTGTGCTCTCACTGTAAGGAAAGGAGGTGTGTACCTGCTGTCAGTGTGCTCTCACTGTATGGGAAAGGTGTGTACCTGCTGTCAGTATGCTCTCACTGTATGGGAAAGGTGTGTACCTGCTGTCAGTGTGCTCTCACTGTAAGGGAAAGGTCTGTACCTGCTGTCAGTATGCTCTCACTGTAAGGGAAAGGTGTGTACCTGCTGTCAGTGTGCTCTCACTGTAAGGGAAAGGTGTGTACCTGCTGTCAGTGTGCTCTCACTGTAAGGGAAAGGAGGTGTGTACCTGCTGTCAGTGTGCACTCACTGTAAGGAAAGGAGGTGTGTACCTGCTGTCAGTGTGCTCTCACTGTAAGGAAAGGAGGTGTGTACCTGCTGTCAGTGTGCTCTCACTGTAAGGGAAAGGTGGTGTGTACCTGCTGTCAGTGTGCTCTCACTGTAAAGGAAAGGTGGTGTGTTCCTGCTGTCAGTGTGCTCTCACTGTAAGGGAAAGGTGTGTACCTGCTGTCAGTGTGCTCTCACTGTAAGGAAAGGAGGTGGGTACCTGCTGTCAGTGTGCTCTCACTGTAAGGGAAAGGAGGTGTGTAACTGCTGTCAGTGTGCTCTCACTGTAAGGGAAAGGTCTGTACCTGCTGTCAGTGTGCTCTCACTGTAAGGAAAGGAGGTGGGTACCTGCTGTCAGTGTGCTCTCACTGTAAGGGAAAGGAGGTGTGTACCTGCTGTCAGTATGCTCTCACTGTAAGGAAAGGAGGTGGGTACCTGCTGTCAGTGTGCTCTCACTGTAAGGGAAAGGAGGTGTGTACCTGCTGTCAGTGTTCTCTCACTGTAAGGGAAAGGAGACGTGTACCTGCTGTCAGTGTGCTCTCACTGTAAGGAAAGGTGTGTACCTGCTGTCAGTGTGCTCTCACTGTAAGGGAAAGGTGGTGTGCCCTCATTGTAAGGGAAAGGTGGTGTGTACCTGCTGTCAGTGTGCTCTCACTGTAAGGGAAAGGTGGTGTGCCCTCATTGTAAGGGAAAGGTGGTGTGTACCTGCTGTCAGTGTGCTCTCACTGTAAGGGAAAGGTCTGTACCTGCTGTCAGTGTGCTCTCACTGTAAGGAAAGGTGGTGTGTACCTGCTGTCAGTGTGCTCTCACTGTAAGGAAAGGTGTGTACCTGCTTTCAGTGTGCTCTCACTGTAAGGAAAGGAGGTGGGTACCTGCTGTCAGTGTGCTCTCACTGTAAGGGAAAGGTGTGTACCTGCTTTCAGTGTGCTCTCACTGTAAGGAAAGGAGGTGGGTACCTGCTGTCAGTGTGCTCTCACTGTAAGGAAAGGAGGTGGGTACCTGCTGTCAGTGTTCTCTCACTGTAAGGGAAAGGTGTGTACCTGCTTTCAGTGTGCTCTCACTGTAAGGAAAGGAGGTGGGTACCTGCTGTCAGTGTGCTCTCACTGTAAGGAAAGGAGGTGTGTACCTGCTGTCAGTGTGCTCTCACTGTAAGGAAAGGAGGTGTGTACCTGCTGTCAGTGTGCTCTCACTGTAAGGAAAGGAGGTGGGTACCTGCTGTCAGTGTGCTCTCACTGTAAGGAAAGGAGGCGTGTTCCTGCTGTCAGTGTGCTCTCACTGTAAGGAAAAGGTGGTGTGTACCTGCTGTCAGTGTGCTCTCCTTTCCCTTATCACACATTGTTAGTTCCTTCCCGGAGTGAGTCACAGAGACAGCTAACAAGCTCAGATGTGAGAGAGACCGGGGAGGTGCAGAGTAGGGAGGCGCGGAGTAGGGAGGCAACCCCAAAATCTGATACCGAAACTGTTACTCATATAGACCATAACATCCAGAGTGGTGTGTACTGTATGTGTAACACGCCGGGTGTATCAGCAGATAGAGGAGGTGCACTTGTACTGCAGAACTATAGCCAATACAGATTAGATGCTTTGAGGCAATTATCTGATGTGACTTGTTATTCTAAACTAGACTGTGACCCTACACAAGGTTATCAACTAGAGATTAAAGGCATATTACAATTAGGCCTTAACAATCTTTGGTTAAATGAAAAAGAGGTTGATTTTTGTTTTAAGTATGAAAAATCCGAGAAGACCGGTTTTATATTTGTTACCAAAAATTCCCAGATCCCTCCATAACCCCCGTCCAGACCAATCGTTTCTGCTGCGCATTCTGTTAATCAGCCTTTTGCAGTATATGTCCACACGTTCCTCCAATCAGTGGCTTTGAAAGGACAGTCATACATCAAAGATACATTTGACTTTCTCACTAAGGTTAGAGCAACTCCAATTATTGATAAAGATATTCTTCTTGTCACAACGGATGTTACAAACCTTTACACTATTCTCCCCATGAGGAAGGTTTGGATGTAATTAGGAGAAAACTTGAGTTCACACCCTCCTGTGGATTTCATCAAGTTGTTGTTGCAATTTATCCTATATAAAAATTATTTTAAGTTTGATAACGTGTTCTTCATACAGACTGCAGGTACAGCGATGAGGAGCAAGGGTTCTCCATCCTACGCTAATCTTTCTATGACAGAGTTTGACGAGAGATTCATTTTTCCCACACTTTATTATAGAAAGATGTTTTGTTATTCCAGATATATAGATGATGTTTTTTTATGGAGTGGCACACCGGAAGAATTGACACTATCTTTTGAGTACATTGACGGTCTGCCAACAAAGGTACGTTTTACAAAGAGCTGGAGCAGTGAGCAAAACCACTTTTTAGATGTTTTACTTACCAAAAATGAAGGTAAACTGTCCACTGATTTGTATAGAAAAGCTACGGATAGGAATGCTGCGTTGCATGCCAACAGCTTCCACCCGACATCACTTAAGTACAATGTTACCATATTCTCAAAGAATAAGAGCAGCGAGAATAGTGGACAGAAAACAACAATTGGATACAACATTGGAAGAAATAGAGACACGCTTCTTAGAAAGAGGGCACACAAAGGAAGGTATACAAAATGCTTTCAATCAGGCACCTAAGATTCGCACATTGGCTAAAGACAATGACAGAATGACTATTGTCACAAAATTCACAACATCCAGCAATGTTATCAAGAAAAGTATTAATCAACACTGGAAAGGTCTTAAGAATGATGAGATATTGGGGAAATTATGTCAATCTCAGCCTAGGTTTGCTAACCGCAGAGGCCACAATGTAACAAATATGTTGATTAAGGCTGACTCAAAACAGCATTATATCAATTCACATTTCTTAAGCAATCCTAAATGGGGATACTTTAATTGCCATAATTGCAGTGTCTGTAATACTTTTAATCACTGGTGAGCAGTTTTTTCATCCTTGGAGTGGCAACAAATATATAGTTAAAGATAGGGTAACGTGCACTACAAACAATGTAATTTATATGATAAAATGTCCGTGCGGACTCTCTTACAGTATGTGGTAAAACAAACAGAATGCTAAAGACTAGATACATCGAGCACAAGGGCAAGATTACACATTCCACCGAAGGAACTACTCAGCACACACTGTAGGGACTTGAAACATCCCATCTCTTCTCTCCGAGTGAAGGGAATAGAATATGTGTCACAGGCAAACTCAGGGTTGGATAAGGATACTTTTTTGCTCCAAAGAGAATCATATTGGACCTTCACCCTTAATACAGTACTGTACATCCGAGCGGGCTGAATGATTACATCTCATTCAGTTCTTTATTGACCGGAAGATAATGTTTTCCACATTGATCTTAACTTAACTTATTGATAGGTTGCTATGCTAGCCATACAGGAAGAGGACTGACACGTAAGGTTTTCATTTGCTTTATTGATTGGACATGCTTAGGCTAAGGCCCCGCTCCCTCCGTCAGCGCTCCCGCACTGCAGACAGGCGGGGCGCTGACATACACAGACCGCGATATGCGGTCTGTAGGGAGCGGGAGGTGGGCGGGAGTGGGAGGTTTGAGCGGGAGGGGGGGGCGTGGCTTGAGCGGAGGGACCCACTACTCTCCCCCCCCCCCCCCCCCTCCACGGGCTCGGGCAGCTGCTGATTGAAGTAATCACAAGACACACACACACGCAGGCACTCTCTCTCTCTCTCACACACACACACACACACACACACACACACACACACACACACACACACACACACACACACACACAGAGGCAGGCACTCCACACTCCTCCCCGCTCCCCGAAGCCTCTCCTCCTCCCGAAGCCTCCCCTCCTCATTGGCTCACAGCCACACCACGTGACGCATCGAAGCTAGGGATCACAATTCTCTTGTATCCCCTAGCGGCTGACGCGTCACAGCGTGTAGCGAGCTGTGTAGCCAGGGGGGACCGGGACCGGCTCTGGAGGATTCCCCTGCTGGTGGGGAAAGCCCGTGCAGCCGCCCGCGCCGCCGGGCGCAGCGGGTCCCAGCCCTTATGTACGTTCTGCCTCGTAACTACCAAGAGAGGCATGCTTGTCTAAGCACTATACTTCCATTTAAAAAATGTATTGTTTTATAGTCACCACTAGTCACTTGTGCTATGAGCTCTATTGACACTGCTCACATGCTATTTCTCTCTTTCTTACATATATATATGCTGGAAAGTTGTGTTTCTCCTGCTGGACTTCAATGACTCTCCTATCAAATAAAACTGTCTGTAGCTGTCGCATGGGACTGACATCTGCGTATCTTTGGGATGTGAAAATGATTCGAACAAGCTTAATGTTCTGCGCATGCGCCGTATTGGATTTCGTTGAAGATTTCTTCAAGGACATTACCAACATGGCGCCCGTGGTCTCAGCGTTGTTTGCCAGGCAACGCACGGAACGCACTGAAACAAGGACATGGAACAAGACGTAATGACGTCACGCAGATGGCGTCAGGAACGAACCAATAGGAGTGTGAGGTCGCGTCATTACCTAGCAACGCACGAACCACGTCGATGGAGCCCAGGGAAACGGAACTCAGGATTCATGAGGGTACGCAGATGGCGTCTTGAACTTTTTGATGGGATCACAGGACAGTTTCGTCGTCTTGCAAGGTATGGATTATGCCAATGGAACAAATACATTTTTCAATGCAGCCTTCAGTGACGCCATTAAAATGGCGCCAGGCACTATACGCACTTTACCTTGACAACCAAGAAGCCTTATGGGATGACGTGGGACATATTGGGTCACATGCACATAGCAGCAATTCGTATTGGACAATGTGAAAGTTGCAACCCTTTTCCAGCTGCAGTATTGAGAAGTAATGAGTATCTAGCACATCACGTGTCAGTTATTATCATTAACGCGCATTGTGGGGATGTATACAGGTATATAAGACTCTATGAGACACTTTAGTTTGAGCCACCCACCACTTGTAAAAGACCGCTTTGGGCGAAACGTCGCTAAGGTTTTGGCTCATTAAATAGCATTTATAAAACCCGCAGTGCCGTGTGTTATTCTTTCATTTCTGCAGGACTTGGATTTCCAGCGGGACTTCTTGCAAACCACGAGTGCACCGGTGAAGATGTGTCATTCTTTATTATAGGTGTGCCGCAGTAATCCCTTTCCTTACTCATATACACCATAACATCCAGAGCGGTGTGTACAGTATGTGTAACACGCTGTGTGCATCTGTAACACGCTGTGTGCATCTGTAACACGCTGTGTGCATCTGTAACACGCTGTGTGCATCTGTATCTGTAACACGCTGTGTGCATCTGTATCTGTAACACGCTGTGTGCATCTGTATCTGTAACACGCTGTGTGCATCTGTAACACGCAGAGCGGTGTGTCTCATATTACTATTTGTTTTTGTGCTGCGTCCCCGTGATTGACAGCTTACATTAAATCACACGCATGTAAATACCAAGCAGGTTTATTTTCTATAATAAAAACATCAAATAAATACACAGAAAGCATATTTTACCAGCGAGGGGGCGGGCAGAGGTGGGCTCCGTCCTGTTATGTGCGCTGATAGGATTCAGGTCACCAGCCAAACTCAGGAGTTACGTGCTCGGAAAGCAGGCGTCTGCTCAGAGCGTCGTGAGCAGCAAAACGCGTTGGGTTCCACCAAATGTTAAATATTTCTCAATCAATGTGTTTCTTTTGATGCTGAGTTTTATCCAGACACGTGTGGTGTGTTTGCAGGTAAAAGTGTGAGAGCCACGTGCCAAATTCCCTCATAACAAGTCCTGGATCTCCCATCCTCCTATACTCCCGGCGTGCTGTCACAGGGCAGGAGGGTTATTTATCCGCGTCTGCTGCCGGGAAATCGCGCCAGATTTATCCCAGAGAAACACACCACAGGCGGAACTTTCTAATGTCTGTATATTTCCATTTATATAAATGCCAACAATGTGCACAGTGATTTACAGAACAGACAGTACAGAGAATTGTAGCAGATGAGTGGAGACCCTGGAAGGTAAGGAGGGGAACTTGGTGGGAGATCCCAAACTCGATGGGAAGCCAGGAGCGGGGTTAAGGAGGAGAGGGGTTAAGGAGGAGAGGAGCAGAGACTATTCTGGGAGAACGTGAAGCTATTCCAGCAGCAGAATTTTGGATACATTGCAGGGGAGAGAGTTGTGAGGCAGGGAGCCTGCCTGTTAGCAGCATGTTACAGTAATCCAGACGGGAGAGGAGACGGTGTAAGCAGTACAGGCAGTCCTCGTTTTACAACGCTTCGTTTAACAACGAATGGCTTATCCAGGGCGGTGCAATGCATACCTATATTAATTTTTACAATGCCAAAACGGCTTATCCGACGCTTTGCAACGTTGTGTGTGTGTGTGTGTGTGTGTGTGTGTGTGTGTGTGTGTATATATATATATATATATATATATATATATATATATATATATATATATATATACACACACACACATACACACACACACACACACACAATGTTGCAAAGCGTCGTAAGAGTATATATATATATATATATATATAATATATTATATATTATGTTATATTATATATATATATATATATATATAATACAGTATATACACGATATAAATTATGTGTGTGCTGCATATCTTATTGCCTGCATAAAATATTTTGTGTTAAAAATGCCTTCAGGAACGGAACCTTTCATTTAAACAGTGTTCCTATGGGAAAACGCGTTTCGCTTTACAATGTTTCGCTATCCAACGCCACTTTGAGAAACGCGTTGTGTCGGATAACCGAGGACTGCCTGTAGAGTGGCAGAGGAAAGTGTGGGTCTCAGCAATGGTTATGGAGGAAGAAACTACAATTGTGGCCAGAGCATGAATGGAGAAGGTGAAGTCCAATGTCACCCCAAGGCACTGTGCTTTGGTGACAGGATAAAGCAGGGCTGGGCAACTCCAGTCCTCAAGCGCCACCAACAGCTCAGGTTTTCAGGCAATCCCTGTTTCAGCACATGTGGTGCAGTCAAAAACCTGACCTGTTGGTGTCCCTGGAGGACGGACGTTGCTCACCCCTGGGACAGATGGTGATTCTGTTACTGTGATGGAGAAAGGGGATATTAGGCCGGATTAAGGGGGAAATATGAGGAGCTCAGCTTTAGACAGTTGACGTAGAAGGTGGCGGAGATCCATCGACGAGGATATACCCAGGAGTCAACCCGCAACCCAGGCCTGGATTTGAGCTGTGAGGTCACGGGGTTAATACAGATATCTGCGTAGGGGTGATACATAAAGACAACAGAGTTGATTAGGTCACCAAGGGATGGTGGGCAGAGCGAGACGTCCCAGAACAGAGCAGCAGTGCCCGGGTAGGATTAGTAGGGATACATGACTTTGGGCTTGGATGGGCTGTACGAAAGCCAGACTGCAAGGGGTGCAGGAGGGCGTGGGACGTGACAAAGAGGATTGTGTTGGAGAAGATGAGATTTTTCCCAGTCTGGAGGGAGAAAGGGCAGCAGTGAGTAAGAGATACAGGCCAGGATTCAGGGGATCGCACCTCCATGCAACGTCACCCGCCGGTCACTTGAATGGGCGTGAGAGAGAGAGACCACCATAGGAGACTGCAGACTTAACAGCAGTAGTGGTGAGAGAGCCAGGTATGGCTAAGAGCAGGGGTGAGGGGGGTAGAAGATGCGTCAGCGGGGTGGGGGGTAGAGGATGTTGTGGGGGGGTAGTGTTTAGCAGCATTATTTATTGGGGGCTACAGTAATCTTGGATGTATGTCCAGGGCCTAAACAGAAGTCAGTGTCCTCTCCAGCACCCGCTGGGCGTCCTCCGACATCCCCTCTAGGCAGCGGCTCAGAATGGCATAGTTGGCATGAAAAGCGATGCCACCCATGGCCAAAGGGCCCAGGAGAGGCAAGCGGTGCAGGAAAACCCCGGCTATCTCGAGCCCCAGGCCAGTAGCAGACCCCAGCATCTTCCCCACCAGCTTCCGGCTCACCCCCTTCCCCGCAGGGCTATGGACCTCTGACATCAGGGTTGCTATTGGGACGCCTGAACCCTCGGCCAGGTGGGCCAACGAGCTGGCGTCCAGGCCCAGCTCTTGGCGGTAAGTGTCTAGGCGGGCGGTTAGCACGGAAAGGTCGCAGGCCATAGCCACCCCGGGGACAGGCATGGTAGCGGCAAGGCTGGAGAGCAGGGCCACCTTCCAGATCTCTTGGGCCAGCGCCTCTTTCTTCTTCCGAATGACCTCGGCAGAGAGGTTTGGGAGGGAGAGCATGAATGTGCGGGCTTTCTGGCTGGACAGCTCCTTCTCCAGGCTGCCCAACAGCCTGTGGAATTCGGGCCCTGGGAGATGAGAGGGGGATAGAACAAAAACCTCGTTATCTTCATCCTTCTCTTCTTGTGAGACCCCGTCTACCTCACCCTCACTGTCCTGGATGAAGAAGACCTTCCTCCCTTTCTTTCTGAGCTCAAGAGCTAGCAATCTGGCGTTGCTTGTGTCCTCCTGCTTGGGCATCACAAGGAGGAACGTGAGGTCATAGCGGTTGATGTGGATCCTCTCTAGGTAACTCTGCGGCTGGAAGTTTGGGCTCTCCAGCCCAGGCAAGTCCCACAGACTAGCCTTGGGGTATTTAAGGCTTGGGTACTCGGTTGGGGTTTCTTGGTCTTCCCCATGGGCTGCTCCCTCCTCCGTGTCCCTCAGTCCACGCAGAGCATTTAGGAGGGAGTGACGGACACCTGGGTTTCCACCCACCAGGGCGAGGTCGATGCGGGTGTCAAGCAGTGAGTCCAAGCTGCTCTGGATAAAGCTGACCACCTCTGGGATTCCCCCCCTCTCCAGCGCAGACTGCAACTCCGCAATCTCCTGATCCCCAATCACCTCGTACCCCTGCTGTGCAAGAGAGAAGGGCCTGGGGAGAAAGAGGAGAGAGAGAATAAGTGAGGGGGTGAGAGAGAGGAGGGAGAAATGATTGGAGACGGAGGGTGAAGGGGAGGAGAAAACCGGAAGAAAGTATCAGGAAAAGAAGGGGAAGGAGATGGAGGCAGAATGGGGAGGAGAGGAGAATGGAGAGGGGGGAGGTGAGAATGGGGAGGAGAGGAGGATGGAGAAAGAGGAAAGGATAGAGCGAGTGTAACCGGGAGAGAGATTGAAGGACGGAGAAATCTGGAGAATGGAGAGGGGGGGAGGTGGGGGGGGGGGGGGGAGAATGGGGAGGAGAGGAGGATGGAGAAAGAGGAGAGGGTAGAGCGAGTGTAACCGGGAGGGAGATTGAAGGATGGAGAAATCGGGGAGAATGGAGAGGGGGGGGGGGAGGATACTGCCTGGCAGAAAGGTGTGGGGGGAGGGGAGCACATCGCCTGGCAAAGAGGGGAGGGGGGGGAAGGTGGGAATGGAAGATTTTTGCATAGGAATGTTAGAGTAAGAGATCTTGCTGAATCTAGAGGAAGGGTCCGTGAAGGAGTACTTATTCACTGAAAAGGTAGTGGATACGTGGAACAGCCTCCAAGCAGAGGAAGTGATATTTTCTTCCATCCTCCGGATAGACACAAGGGGAAAAAAGGAAGCTGACAAGAGTCTAAGGCGAGGTCCCCAGTGCCCGCGACGGTGTGCGCGGCACACATACTGCAGGGCCCGCTATGGCCTGCGCGTCCCGCCACGATGCGCCACCACGTTTTTGCAAAGACAAGGATTTTGCCTTTTCTTGTGGCGATTCCCGAAACATCTTCCCGGGGCTCACCACAGAAAATGTGTACAGGCCGCTCCCAGGCAGCACAGCGGGGTCCTGAGCCCGTGGGGGGACAGGACCCAAACTGCACCTCGGTCTGAGTTTTATACCGGTCACAGCAGGAGCTTCCAAGGTCACTCCCCACAATGCTTTGCAACCACAGCAGCAAGGCATTGTGGGGCAGTGAGTGACAGATACACCCCCCACGCTGCCTGCACACAGTGAGGTGCAGTTTGGGGGGATTATTAAGTATGTGTCCTCCCCACGGGCTCAGGACCCTTTACTGCCTGGGATCGGTCACACAGGGGTGTTTGCGGTCAGTCCGATGGGTCAGCAATGAGATTTATTCATTACGAGGTTCGCGGAATAAATATTTGTTAGCAGGGGGAGCGCAGTGTAATAACGGACGGGAACCGCTGGCCTAGGGGGATACGTTAGAGGGAATGTGCGAACAAGCTGGGGCACGGGAGTCTGTCCTGGTAACGGTTCCTTCACAATAAGGATAAAGGTCCTAATAAACTTCCATTACAAAAATGATCATGTTCTGTAAAATAGGCAATGCCTGACCCCTGAGTCTCCATCCCTCTGACCTCTGAGTCCACGTCCCTCTGACCCCTGAGTCCCCATCCCTCTGACCACTGAGTCTCCATCCCTCTGCCCCGTCATAATGTTCCTGGCCCCTGAATTCCCATCCCTCTGACCCGAGTCTCCATCCCTGTGACCCCTGAGTCCCCGTCCCTGTGACCCCTGAGTCCCCGTAACCCCGGAGTCCCTGTGACCCGAGTCCCCATCCCTCTGACATCTGAGTCCCCGTCATCTGACCAGAGTCCCTGTCCCTCTGACCCCTGAGTCCCCGTCCCTCTGACCTCTGAGTCCCCGTCCCTCTGACCTCTGAGTCCCCGTCCCTCTGACCTCTGAGTCCCCGTCCCTCTGACCCGAGTCCCCGTCCCTCTGACCCCCGAGTCCCCGTCCCTATGACCTCTGAGTCCCCGTCCCTCTGACCCGAGTCCCGGTCCCTCTGACCCCTGAGTCCCCGTCCCTCTGACCCCTGAGTCCCCGTCCCTCTGACCCCTGAGTCCCCGTCCCTCTGAACTCTGAGTCCCCGTCCCTCTGACCCCTGAGTCCCCGTCCCTCTGACCCCTGAGTTCCTGTCCCTCTGACCCCTGAGTCTCCATCCCTCTGCCCCGTCATAACGTCCCTGGCCCCTAAATTCCCGTCCCTCTGACCCGAGTCTCCATCCCTGAGTCCCCGTGACCCCTGAGTCCCCGTCCCTGTGACCCCTGAGTCCCCGTCCCTGTGACCCGAGTCCCCGTCCCTCTGACCTCTGAGTCCCCATCCCTCTGACCTCTGAGTCCCCGTTCCTCTGACCCCTGAGTCCAAGGCCTTCTGACCCCTGAGTCCCCGTCCCTCTGACCCCTGAGTCCCCGTCCCTCTGACACCTGAGTCCTTGTCCCTGTGACCCCTGAGTCCCCGTCCCTGTGACCCCTGAGTCCCCGTCCCTGTGACCCCTGAGTCCCTGTGACCCCTGAGTCCCCGTCCCTCTGACCCGAATCCCCCTCCCTCTGACCCGAGTCCCCATCCCTGTGAGTCCCCGTCCCTGTGACCCCTGAATCCCTGTCCCTCTGACCCCTGAGTCCCCATCCCTGTGACCCGTCACAACTTCCCTGGCCCCTGAATTCCCATCTTTCTGACCCCTGTGACCACCTCCCATGACACCTGTGACCACCTCCCCTGGACCCAGAGTCTCTGTCCCTCTGACCCCTGTGACCAACTCCTCTTACCCGAGTCACCATCCCTCTGACCCCTTTGATCGCCTCCCCTGACCACACAGATGGTCACACAGACCCCTCACCTCCCGTGCTCTCTGGCCACCTCTTCTACCTCTGCCCTCAGCCCGGGTATGTCCAGCTCAGCGGGCTCATAGCCGGACACCAGGAAGAGCGGCGGAGCCTCCATCTCCCCCAGGTCCCCGACTGGCAGCACGGTAACCCTGCGCAATGACAGCAGCACCTCCTCCCGCCTGTACCCCTCCTTCATCCTCCTCTTCAGGGTGTGAAGGTCACAGTCCACCTTACTGCGCACCAAGCACACCCTCTTCCCCTGGCTGAGCGCACTCCGGGCCAGCGCGGTGTGCGCGGGTGAGAACTGCGCGTCGGTGACCAGCAGCAGGAGGTCGGCCTCGGAGATCCACTTCTCGGGGTATCCGTCTTCCAACGGCAGCTCCCAGAGGGTCAGACCGGGGTGGGAGGGGTGCAAGTAAAGTAAAGGACCCCCAGGCCTGGTGGGATGCAGGGAGGCCGCTCCCGAGAGCCGGTCAGTCTCCGTCAGACCCAGGAGGGCCCGGATCAGGACTGTTTTACCAACACTGGGACCCCCTGCAACCGCGACAGAAAACTCACGGAAGTCCTCAGCAATCGGGAGTGTGGGTTCGTCGCTGCCCGGCCCCACATCTTCCACTTCAACTGGAGGGTCACACGGAGACAGGCTTAATTCACTGAAAGTATCCATAACCTGGGACAGGAGAGAAAAGGAGTGTAAAAACAAGGAATAAAACAGGACGGGTGCAGGGTGTATAAGGAATAAGACAGGATGGGGTGCAGGGTGTATAAGGAATAAGACAGGACGGGGTGCAGGGTGTATAAGGAATAAGACAGGACGGGGTGCAGGGTGTATAAGGAATAAGACAGGACAGGGTGCAGGGTGTATAAGGAATAAGACAGGACGGGGCGCAGGGTGTATAAGGAATAAGACAGGACGGGGTGCAGGGTGTATAAGGAATAAGACAGGACGGGGTGCAGGGTGTATAAGGAATAAAACAGGACGGGTGCAGGGTGTATAAGGAATAAGACAGGACGGGGCGCAGGGTGTATAAGGAATAAGACAGGACGGGGTGCAGGGTGTATAAGGAATGACAGGACGGGGTGCAGGGTGTATAAGGAATAAGACAGGACGGGGTGCAGGGTGTATAAGGAATAAGACAGGACGGGGCGCAGGGTGTATAAGGAATAAGACAGGACGGGGCGCAGGGTGTATAAGGAATAAGACAGGACGGGGCGCAGGGTGTATAAGGAATGAGACAGGACGGGGCGCAGGGTGTATAAGGAATAAGACAGGACGGGGCGCAGGGTGTATAAGGAATAAGACAGGACGGGGTGCAGGGTGTATAAGGAATAAGAGAGGACGGGGTGCAGGGTGTATAAGGAATAAGACAGGACGGGTGCAGGGTGTATAAGGAATAAGACAGGACGGGGTGCAGGGTGTATAAGGAATAAGACAGGACGGGGTGCAGGGTGTATAAGGAATAAGACAGGACGGGGTGCAGGGTGTATAAGGAATAAGACAGGACGGGGTGCGGGTGTATAAGGAATAAGACAGGACGGGGTGCAGGGTGTATAAGGAATAAGACAGGACGGGGTGCAGGGTGTATAAGGAATAAGACAGGACGGGGTGCAGGGTGTATAAGGAATAAGACAGGACGGGGTGCAGGGTGTATAAGGAATAAGACAGGACGGGGTGCAGGGTGTATAAGGAATAAGACAGGACGGGGTGCAGGGCGTATAAGGAATAAGACAGGACGGGGTGCAGGGTGTATAAGGAATAAGACAGGACGGGGTGCAGGGTGTATAAGGAATAAGACAGGACGGGGTGCAGGGTGTATAAGGAATAAGACAGGACGGGGTGCAGGGTGTATAAGGAATAAGACAGGACGGGGTGCAGGGTGTATAAGGAATAAGACAGGACGGGTGCAGGGTGTATAAGGAATAAGACAGGACGGGGTGCAGGGTGTATAAGGAATAAGACGGGACGGGGTGCAGGGCGTATAAGGAATAAGACAGGACGGGGTGCAGGGTTTATAAGGAATAAGACAGGACGGGATGCAGGGTGTATAAGGAATAAGACAGGACGGGGTGCAGGGTGTATAAGGAATAAGACAGGACTGGGTGCAGGGTGTATAAGGAATAAGACAGGACAGGGGTGCAGGGTGTATAAGGAATAAGACAGGACGGGGTGCAGGGTGTATAAGGAATAAGACAGGACGGGGCGCAGGGTGTATAAGGAATAAGACAGGACTGGGTGCAGGGTGTATAAGGAATAAGACAGGACGGGCAGGGTGTATAAGGCATAAGACAGGACGGGGCGCAGGGTGTATAAGGAATAAGGCAGGACGGGGTGCAGGGTGTATAAGGAATAAGACAGGACGGGCAGGGTGTATAAGGAATAAGACAGGACGGGGCGCAGGGTGTATAAGGAATAAGGCAGGACGGGGTGCAGGGTGTATAAGGAATAAGACAGGACGGGGTGCAGGGTGTATAAGGAATAAGACAGGACGGGGTGCAGGGTGTATAAGGAATAAGACAGGACGGGGTGCAGGGTGTATAAGGAATAAGACAGGACGGGGTGCAGGGTGTATAAGGAATAAGACAGGACGGGGTGCAGGGTGTATAAGGAATAAGACAGGACTGGGTGCAGGGTGTATAAGGAATAAGACAGGACGGGGCGCAGGGTGTATAAGGAATAAGACAGGACGGGGTGCAGGGTGTATAAGGAATAAGACAGGACGGGGCGCAGGGTGTATAAGGAATAAGACAGGACGGGTGCAGGATGTATAAGGAATAAGACAGGACGGGGTGCAGGGTGTATAAGGAATAAGACAGGACGGGGCGCAGGGTGTATAAGGAATAAGACAGGACGGGGTGCAGTGTGTATAAGGAATAAGACAGGACGGGGTGCAGGATGTATAAGGAATAAGACAGGACGGGGTGCAGGGTGTATAAGGAATAAGACAGGACGGGGCGCAGGGAGTATAAGGAATAAGACAGGACGGGGTGCAGGGTGTATAAGGAATAAGACAGGACGGGGCGCAGGGAGTATAAGGAATAAGACAGGACGGGGTGCAGGGTGTATAAGGAATAAGACAGGACGGGGCGCAGGGAGTATAAGGAATAAGACAGGACGGGGTGCAGGGTGTATAAGGAATAAGACAGGATGGGGCGCAGGGTGTATAAGGAATAAGACAGGACAGGTGCAGGGTGTATAAGGAATAAGACAGGATGGGGTGCAGGGTGTATAAGGAATAAGACAGGACGGGGTGCGGGGTGTATAAGGAATAAGACAGGATGGGGTGCAGGGTGTATAAGGAATAAGACAGGACGGGGTGCAGGGTGTATAAGGAATAAGACAGGACGGGGTGCAGGGTGTATAAGGAATCAGACAGGACGGGGTGCAGGGTGTATAAGGAATAAGACAGGACAGGTGCAGGGTGTATAAGGAATAAGACAGGACGGGGCGCAGGGTGTATAAGGAATAAGACAGGACGGGGCACAGGGTGTATAAGGAATAAGACAGGACGGGTGCAGGGTGTATAAGGGATAAGACAGGACGGGTGCAGGGTGTATAAGGGATAAGACAGGACGGGTGCGGGGTGTATAAGGGATAAGACAGGACGGGGCGCAGGGTGTATAAGGAATAAGACAGGACGGGGCGCAGGGTGTATAAGGAATAAGACAGGACGGGGTGCAGGGTGTATAAGGAATAAGACAGGACGAGGTGCAGGGTGTATAAGGGATAAGACAGGACGGGTGCGGGGTGTATAAGGGATATAATAGGTCAGTGTCTCCCTGTTATTCCCCCTCTTACCATAGGATCTCACCGCAGTGTTGCAGAAGGTGCTATCTGGATGTGGGGTTACTGTGGGTGTCTCTCTCTCTCTCTGTCTCTCTCTGTCTCTCTCCTAGCTCTTGTTTTGCTGTCTTTTCTCCGCCTCTCGCTGACGTATAATTGTTCCTTTCTCTGCTGTGTCACCGGCTCTCCTCCCCGCAGCTGCTCACACACACGCACACACACACACACACACACGCACACACACACACACAAACCTGACAGTCTGAGACAGGAGGAGTATACACACAGCGTACATATTGCGCACACACTATACACCGTCACACACACACTATACACCGGCACACACAGAGCACACACACTATACACCGTCACACACAGAGCACACACACTATACACCGGCACACACAGAGCACACACACTATACACCGGCACACACAGAGCACACACACTAT
The DNA here is from genome assembly GCF_040206685.1 of Ascaphus truei. Taxonomy (NCBI): domain Eukaryota; kingdom Metazoa; phylum Chordata; class Amphibia; order Anura; family Ascaphidae; genus Ascaphus; species Ascaphus truei. The sequence continues at coordinate 137,200,046 of NC_134488.1, forward strand.
ACACCGGCACACACAGAGCACACACACTATACACCGTCACAGACCCACAGCCCTGTATACACGGTCATTCCTTCTATCTATAACATCTGCACACTGCAGAGAAGGTAAATATCTCTCTATATACACCCTGCTCTCTCTCTCTGTATATATACCCCCTGCTCTCTCTCTCTCTATATATATATATATACCCCCTGCTCTCTCTCTATATATATATATATAAATATATACCTCCTGCTCTCTCTCTCTCTCTCTTTATACCCCCTGCTCTCTCTCTCTGTGTATATATATATATATATATATATATATATATATATATATATATATATATATACCTCCTGCTCTCTCTCTCTCTTTATACCCCCTGCTCTCTCTCTCTGTATATCCCCTGCTCTCTCTCTCTCTCTGTATACCCCCTGCGCGCTCTCTCTGTATACCCCCTGCACGCTCTCTCTCTCTCTCTGTATACCCCCTGCGTTCTGATAACACATATATTGTATCACAGGTTACAGACATGGCAGACACGCAGCCCCCTGCAGGCACGCAGCCCCCTGCAGACACGCAGCCCCCTGCAGGCACGCAGCCCCCTGCAGGCACGCAGCCCCCTGCAGACACGCAGCCCCCTGCAGACGGATCCTCCGGACCCCCAGACTCCCTGAATATCAGCATCGCTATCATTGGCCCCCAGGGCTCCGGGAAGAGCACCCTGATCCAAGCCCTGAGGGGCCACACAGAGCACTCCGGCCCTAGGTCCCTGGACTCATACTTCAGGGGCGAGGAGGGACCCTCTGAGGTCCCCAACCATCCCTACCCCCCTCTGCCCAACGTGACCCTCTGTGAGTACCCTGCGTACAAGCCATGTGACTCCCCCTCTCTCTACCTGGGGGGCATTAAGCAGGACGCCCTGCAGTGCCTGGTGCTGACTGTGGGGGAGTCTGTGTCTGACGCTGATCTGCAGCTTCTGGGGGTCCTCAGACACTCGGGGAAGCCCCACTTTGTGGTGCAGACTCACACTGACCTCACGCTTCACACAGAGAAGCGTCGGCAGGGGAAGGGTTACTGGAGAGGGCGCACCCTGCAGGAGATGAGGGCGAGGCTGGCAGAGCGGCTGCAGGGGGGCACCGCGTTCCTGGTGTCCGGGCTGGAGCCCGCCAAGTTTGACTTTCCCAGGATGGTGGATTATCTGGAGGGAGAGATCCTTCAGTGGAAGAGGTGAGAGCCCGTAACCCACGTCATGTATAATACCACGGATAGACCACGCACTCTGCCCCTCGCCCCACCCAGCACAGTCACCCTACACACGTCACCCTGCGCCCCTTACCCTGCGCCCCTCACCCTGCACCCCACCCAACACAGTCACCCTACACACGTCACCCTGCGCCCCTCACCCTGCACACCTCACCCTGCGCCCATCACCCTACGCCCCTTACCCTGCACACCTTACCCTGCGCCCATCACCCTGCGCTCCTCACCCTGCACTCTGCCCCTCACCCTGCACCCCACCCAACACAGTCACCCTACACACCTTGCCCTGCGCCCCTCTCCCTGCGCCCCTCACCCTGCACTCTGCCCCTCACCCTGCACACCTTACCCTGCACCCTGCACTCTGCCCCTCACCCTGCACCCTCACCCCACCCAGCATAGTCACCCTACACACGTCACCCTGCGACACCTTACCCTGCGCCCCTCACCCTGCACACCTTACCCTGCGCCCATCACCCTCCGCCCCTCACCCTGCACTCTGCCCCTCACCCCACCTCGCATAGTGAGAAAATGACAGAGACATGTACAGATGTCACCGGTTAAGGACTTAAATCAGAGTGAGAACGCCCTCTGTAGAGTGAGACCGTCCTCCATAGAGTGAGACCGCCCTCCATGAAACGAGACCGCTCTCCATAAAGCGAGACCGCCCTCCATAGAGCGAGACCGCCCTCCATAGGGGGCTGGGGTGGAGGATGCAGCCGCTCTACTTCTTGCTGTGTCCCTCAGGCAGTCAGTTTCAGGCGTCCCATCACCAATCTACTCCCCCATACGCCCTCCCCCCACCCCCATGCCCCCCCCACGCTTCCCCTGCCCCTCATGCTGTAAATGGAGAGATCCCCTCACTCAGGCAAAGCCAAGGATGAGATAGCCACTGAACTACTGAGGCACCTGTGCTGAAGCAGGGAGATCCTGATAACCTGACCTGTTGGTGGGACTGGAGTTGCCCACTATCACTTTTTCCCATCCAGTCGGCCCTGCCCACCACAGGGTGACACGGACATTAATACAGAGCAGACCACCGGGGGGGGGGGGGGTTCCCTGTCTCACTGACCCTTGTACTGACCCCTCTCTCTGTTTGCAGGTCGGTCAGTGACCTCCCTGACCCCCAGTGCCAGGAGCTGGTCGCTGTTTTCCAGGCGCCCTGTGATCAGGGGGGGCTGGCAGAGTTGCCCCCTTTCCTCAGCGGTCTCCTGGACTGCCCTCCTCCTGTGCCCGCTGTGGTTGGCGTGACGGGCAGCAATAAAGAAGATGTTCTCCGCGCCCTCTCCGAGCCCATCTCCGGCCTGCTCCTGAGACCCCTCCCCGGGCCGGGGACCTCCCCTCCGGATCAGTACCTGCAGAACCTGCTACTGGAGCCCTGCGACGTGTACCTCATTTTGGGCTACGGGTTGGACCCCAACGCCCGCACGGCACTAGTGGAGGCCTTGGTAGCAGCTGGCAAACACTGCATGCTGATAGGTGGAGCAGGAGAGCAGGGCAACGGGGAGGATGCCAGGGGGCAGATAGAGGCAGGGAAGGGGGCAAACCATGCAGGCATTGACTTGCCGGGGCTAAAGGTGGCATTAGAGAATGGAGCCCCCCAGATGGTGAGAGAGAGGTTGCTGCACTCCCTCCCCTCCATCATCTCACAGCTGGTGAGGAGAGAGCGCCGGAGGCTTATGATGGGGGTGTATGATCTTTGCCACAACGCCTGCACCATGGCGTCGGCAGGGCACGGCCCGCAGGCGCTGTCCTTGCTGCTCTCCTCGCTCTCCTCCTTCCGCGCCCGCTACGGCCTGGACGATGACTCCTTGGAGCGCACGGCTCAGGTGACCGGCTGCCCCGCTGAGGATCTGCGCGCTGAGGTCAGCAGCCCCCTGGCGCGGGGCCCGAGCGTCGAGCAGCTGCAGCAGATGGCGTGCCCGCCTCTCCCCTTCTCGGCGCTGGTCTGGAGCTACGTCCCGCGCTGGGGGGGAGAGGAGACGGCGAGCCCCGGCCTCTGCCCGCAACGCACCCACAGGCTGCTGGTGGAGGGTGTTTGGGGGATGGCAGAGGACGCGGAGAGAGTGCTGCTCCGGGGGTGCGCCAAGCAAAAGGGGGGCAGGGAGGGACCGATGACCTGTCACTGGCCCTGTGTGTGACCCCTCTGCCCCTTGTCGGCACAGGCTGCGGAATACTAGAGCAGGAGTGGTCAACTCCAGTTCTCAAGGGCCACCAACAGGTCAGGGTTTCAGGATATCCGTGCTTCAGCAGTCAAAGACAGAGCCACTGATTGAGCCACCTGTGCTGAAGCAGGGAATATCCTGAAACCCTGACCTGATGGTGGCCCTTGAAGACTGGAGTTGGCCAGTCGACAACTGAGCCACCTGTGCTGAAGCAGGGATATCCTTAAAATCTGACCTGTTGGTGGCCCCTGTGGATTAGAGTTGGCCCCCCCTGTACTAGAGGTCCAAGCTTGAAAGCATTATACTTTGGGCATGGGAGGTGGCACGCTAAGGTGCCACGTATAGTGCACTATGTACCCAGCTCCGGACACCACAACTGCAAACAGAAAACGCGCACTGACGCTAACGCTTCGCAAATAGCTGCGCGCAGGATTTAGACCCTGGAAGTGCTCGGCAGGCTTTCCCGCAGAAATGACGGTTAGAAGGTGTTTCCGCATATGGCTTGTGTTTGAATATAAGGCTCCCCTCCCACTGCGCTCCCGTGCACCTGTGAATATTTCCATGCATATATGTATATACCTGTGCTGAAGCAGGGATATCCATAAAAGCCGGCTTGCTGGTGGCCCCTGAGGACTGAGTTGGAGACCCCTGAGTCTAAGTAGTACGTGGAGACTATTTACAGAGCTCCTGTATATAATAAGCCTACCCCCCTGCTACTAAACTCAACCAGAAGTATAGAAACACAACCGCCCCCCAAAAAAAGGTGGAGTGCCCCCCAATGTGGACATCTCACTGTCCTAACCAGAGTGAAACCAGAGTATGCAGGAAACTGCACGCTTTGCTCAGGACCTTCAGACAAATACCCGCTGAAGCAGCTATACCAGCCGCCAGTGTACGGCCCGGGAAACCCAACACCTGGGAGGTGGAAGGTGTGCGCGGCTGTGCGGTGTCCGGGGTACAGCAGCGCCGGCACGTGGCTGTTTATATGAATAATGTATGTTGCACGTGGCTCACTGCTCAATAAACCAGCTGCTGGTGGACCTGACACGACCGCGTCGTTTGCACTTTGTCCGGCGGTTCCGCCTCGCACGTCTCGTTTGTATCGTTACGGTATCTAACCCTCTCGCGCATGGCGACGCGAGCTGAGCACGCAGCGTACAGGCGCGGGAACACGTGTTATTTACTGTATGCAACGGTCGGGGTTTTTCCCATTAAATCAGGAGTATTTGGGGATTTACAGAAAAGTGGGGGTGAGAAATTGACTATAATTTGCTGATCATTTATTAGCTGATGGAGAAACGCTGAAGTCCTGAATCTGACCGTCCAACTCCGTCCGCAAGCTGAAGACCGTCCTGAATCTGGGTGGCCAACGCCCGTCCTCAAAGGCCACGAACAGATCAGGTTGTTGGGATATCCCTGCTTCAGCACAGGTGCAGTCATTGACTGAGCCACTGATTGCGCTACCATAGCTGAAGCAGGGATATCCTGAAAACCTGTCCTGTTGCATATCCCTGCATCAGCACAGGTGGCTCAATCAGTGGTCAATCTTTGACTGGGCCACTGATTGAGCCACCTGTGCTGAAGCAGGGATATCCTGAAAACCCGTTGATGGCCCTTGAAGAGTTGTCCACCCGTGCTCCAACAGTACCGGCAACCTGGTTTTGTTTTGGCAAGTTATCTCGTTAATTATGTTTCAAAAGCCTCGTAGTCAATGTATTATTTTTAATTTACATATTTATAGTCATATTAATCAAACAAAATAAAAATTGCATTCTGTCCAGCTCACGGAAACATGATTTTCCTGATTAAATGTACCAATCAACGCAAAATAGAGGTGAGCCCCCCCCCCCCCCCCCGGTCATCGTGCACATTTTGACCAATTTAGGGATGTCCATCTTGCTGTTGAATACATCTGCAGTCCTTTGCCACAGTATTTTTAATGTGACACATATGAATCAATTTAGATAATTCTTTAGTATTGCCACAGCAGGAGAGCGGAGGCCACGGATTCGGGCATTGCACTGGAGATAAACGGGACAGGGAAGGGTAGAAAATAATACATCTCTGTACAGAACGGTGCACAACAAATAGAAACATCACTTACTGTATGAGCCCATCCACGTGTTCCAGACAGGCCACGCCTGGTGAGAGACAGTATTGCAGACGTGTCTGGGACGTGTGGCTGTGGTCACACATGATATTTGGATTTGCTGTACACTGTACGGTTTTTGTCACTTTTTTTACCCAACATAAATAATGTACAGAATGGTGAGAAACAGCGCGAAACGACGACAGAATACGAGTATGAAGGTCTCTTCCTCTGCTGAGGGCACGGACTTCATACAAGCTTCATGTAAAGGGGTAAAGCGTGAGCACGGTGCTCGTGATTCCTCCGGTTTCTATGGCGGTGTGAATAACGCGAGAGCACTTCTGCTATGTACTTTGGGAAGATGTGCCTGTCTGTTTGGACAGCTCTTAAAATATCGTAACCACATTTTGAATGAAGGTTCCTGAGATGAAGGAGCAGGTTTTTGTCTGTTTGGATACCGTTCGCAAATGACATCACTGATGACATCACAAATACCATGATCCCATCACACAACACTCAAGCTACCACTTAATCTTGGTCACTGAAAAGTCCATTTGCAACATTAGCAAAAATACCGGAGCAGCCAAAGTTCTTCCAGAGAGGAAATCAGTGTTTGGGACGAGAGGACAATGTCCCCCACACACGCAGCGTAGAGGCTCTCGCTCGAACACTTCGGGGCCTCGGAGGCAATGAAACTATTATGGGTGGAGTTGTTGGTGTTTTAGCCGGGGATTTCTCATCAAGAAACTAAACAATAAAATGATCCATTTCTAAATCTCAGTATTTTTTGGTTTCTCAAGGCGCGTCCATGATGAGTGTGTGCGTGGCGTCACGCGCGCCTGTAGCTGAAGCGATTTGTGGCCATGGGGTAGATGCGACGGGGAGGCGTGTTGGGGGGTGTGGCTGTGATGTCACGAAGCTGGTTCGCCCTCATTGGGTGAACCGCTCACGTGACAAGGCCGTCGCGCGACAGAAACACATGCATTTGTCTGCTCATGGATCGCGTGTGGTCGCGCGCTCTATGGGCCGACCTCGTGGAGGCACAGCATTTTGATCGCGCCGTGCGCCGTCAAACTCGCCATGGATGCAGCCTTAGAATTCCCGAGCTACTTAAAACTAGTACTGTATGGGTACGTCCAAGCACAGGTCAAATGGTGACCTGAACAAGGGTTTAACCCAGGAGTGCCCGTCACGGGAGACCAGGTTATTTACACCTTTTTACCGGGATCATTCATTGAGCAAAACAAGGTAGAGAAATAAATTGTAATTTATTTGGCAGAAATTCGCTTACACAAAATACAGACAAAAAGACACACTTACTTTGGGACTGGGGTCGAAAACTAGACTTTCCTAGGTGCAGGGAACCCTATGGGAGACTTTTACCCTGACCGGGACTTAGCCCAGAATCTCCTGGAACCCAAATCGGCATAAAGTTCCACACGCCACCACTACGTTCTCTTCTGAGAACTTGGTCCCTCCTGACCATGAGTCAGCCCAAATCTCCTGCGACTCAAATCGGCATAAAATCCCCGCCACGTCCGCTACATTAGTTTCTGAGAACTTGGGTGTAAAAGTCGGGACTTAGTCTCTGGCGGGCGGCTTTTCAGCCTTGAAACCGAAGCCGGTTTCTCTGCTATTACAAACAAAGCATCTTTGAAAAGCCGCCCGCGCTCTTTCAGCTCAGACCCAAGGGGAACACACGATCTGATTGGCTCAGGGCTTCTTATAGTATTCTCTGATTAATTCATAAAATAGAAGAGCGGACAGCCAATCAGCGCGTGGGAACTTTCCCAAGCAGCCAATCGGAGCCGAGCCAGCGGGAAATCTGAAACTACTAAGGGGCATGCGCAAGCCTGCTACATACCCCCAAAGCCATCCCAATGCCACCCGCTGAGTAGGCGCCCCTAAGTCTGGCAGAACAAGCGGCATCACAGAGGACTGCCATTGATCTCCGGACCTAGTACTCTGCTTTTCCCGCTAACCAAATGCCGTTCACACCTCTGGACATCCTCTGGCTGCTTTGAACTCCGATGTCCAGCAGACTTACCGGCGCCTATGGGTTTGCACAGGCTGCCTGTTTGGACATCGGTTCCGAATGTTTAAACATATTACAATGCATTAAAGTATATATTTCATACACTTCTGAGTCTCTGGGTACAGGGAACAGAAAAGGAAAAATGTTGTCCTTTTATTTCTATCTGCCTTATTTCCCACACACTTTCCCTGTGACTCAGTTTGGACTCGCAAAGCCCCCTCCCCCCCCCCCCACCTTATATACAGTTGGGGCACCCACAAACCTATACTTTTTGTGGGTCACCTTGGCACTAGCTGGGGTACCCCCCTTAACCTAGGGATTCCCTCAGCTACAGGAATACATGTTTTATCCCTGTGCCTCATTCTCCTTTCTGAGCTGTGCTGAAGCAGGGTGCCCTAGCGGTGAGTCGCGCTTGCGTTTTCACAGGGAGATATTGCCGGGACAATGTGCCTACATGTATCTGAGAATCAGGACCCCAACCTCTTAGGCACATTCTGTCAACAGTTTCTCCGCAAAAAAAACCCTCGAAACTCATACCCTAGCAATCCCTGCTTGATGGCAGGCCCGGAAAGGGAACAACACAAAAAATGGTTTTATTGCAGACAGAATAATGCAGTAATACAATGTTACTGCGCCCAAGAGCTGACTCTCTTGGACCCTTATACACGGAGCAGGGGTAACCAAAACGGGCTTGATCTTTATTATAGAGCCTGGTTACCCCCTCCCGCCACAGTGCCCAACTCCAGTCCTGAAGGACCACCACCATCAGGTCAAATTTTCAGGATATCCCTGCTTCAGCACAGGTGGTGCAGTCGTTGAGTGAGCCACTGATTGAAGCAGGGATATCCTGAAAACCTGACTTGTTGGTGGCCCTTTAGGAGTGGAGTTGGCCACCCCTGGTTTAAGCTCACCAAACTCTGATGAGTATCTGGGCCGACCCACCTAATCCTGTCATTAATGCTGCAGTGAAAGCAGAAGTCCTTTTTAAGGATGTGTCTTGCGGCACAACTTGCCATTCAAAGTTAATTGCAGCTTTAATTAGCTGGTTTCCAGACAGTGAGGTAGCCAAACGACATGAACGTTCACACAAAAAGGCGAGGCGCCTAATTCAGGGTAATGGGGAGAGAAAGTATTAATTAAGCCAGAAAGCAACTGCTGGCAGAATTTAGAGAAGAAACATGGTGGTATCCTGTCCCTGGGCACTGATGGAATTAATGACCATGGTGGTATCCTGTCCCTGGGCACTGATGGAATTAATGACCATGGTGGTATCCTGCCCCTGGGCAATAATGGAAGTTCTGACCATGGTGGTATCCTGTCCCTGGGCAATGATGGAAGTTCTGACCATGGTGGTATCCTGTCCCTGGGCAATGATGGAAGTTCTGACCATGGTGGTATCCTGTCCCAGGGCACTGATGGAAGATCTGACCATGGTGGTATCCTGTCCCTGGGCACTGATGGAAGTTCTGACCATGGTGGTATCCTGTCCCTGGGCAATGATGGAAGTTCTGACCATGGTGGTATCCTGTCCCTGGGCAATGATGGAAGTTCTGACCATGGTGGTATCCTGTCCCTGGGCAATGATGGAAGTTCTGACCATGGTGGTATCCTGTCCCTGGGCACTGATGGAAGATCTGACCATGGTGGTATCCTGCCCCTGGGCACTGATGGAATTAATGACCATGGTGGTATCCTGCCCCCTGGGCACTGATGGAAGTAATGACCATGGTGGTGTCCTGTCCCTGGGCACTGATGGAATTAATGACCATGGTGGTATCCTGTCCCTGGGCACTGATGGAAGTAATGACCATGGTGGTATCCTGTCCCTGGGCACTGATGGAATTAATGACCATGGTGGTATCCTGTCCCTGGGCACTGATGGAAGTTCTGACCATGGTGGTATCCTGTCCCTGGGCACTGATGGAAGTTCTGACCATAGTGGTATCCTGTCCCTGGGCACTGATGAAATTAATGACCATGGTGGTATCCTGTCCCTGGGCACTGATGGAAGTTCTGACCATGGTGGTATCCTGTCCCTGGGCAATGATGGAAGTTCTGACCATGGTGGTATCCTGTCCCTGGGCAATGATGGAAGTTCTGACCATGGTGGTATTCTGTCCCTGGGCAATGATCGAAGTTCTGACCATGGTGGTATCCTGTCCCTGGGCACTGATGGAAGATCTGACCATGGTGGTATCCTGCCCCTGGGCACTGATGGAATTAATGACCATGGTGGTATCCTGCCCCCTGGGCACTGATGGAAGTAATGACCATGGTGGTGTCCTGTCCCTGGGCACTGATGGAATTAATGACCATGGTGGTATCCTGTCCCTGGGCACTGATGGAAGTAATGACCATGGTGGTATCCTGTCCCTGGGCACTGATGGAATTAATGACCATGGTGGTATCCTGTCCCTGGGCACTGATGGAAGTTCTGACCATGGTGGTATCCTGTCCCTGGGCACTGATGGAAGTTCTGACCATAGTGGTATCCTGTCCCTGGGCACTGATGAAATTAATGACCATGGTGGTATCCTGTCCCTGGGCACTGATGGAAGTAATGACCATGGTGGTATCCTGTCCCTGGGCACTGATGGAATTAATGACCATGGTGGTATCCTGTCCCTGGGCACTGATGGAAGTAATGACCATGGTGGTATCCTGTCCCTGGGCACTGATGGAAGTAATGACCATGGTGGTATCCTGTCCCTGGGCACTGATGGAAGTAATGACCATGGTGGTATCCTGTCCCTGGGCACTGATGGAAGATCTGACCATGGTGGTATCCTGCCCCTGGGCACTGATGGAAGTAATGACCATGGTGGTGTCCTGTCCCTGGGCACTGATGGAATTAATGACCATGGTGGTATCCTGCCCCCTGGGCACTGATGGAAGTAATGACCATGGTGGTGTCCTGTCCCTGGGCACTGATGGAATTAATGACCATGGTGGTATCCTGTCCCTGGGCACTGATGGAAGTAATGACCATGGTGGTGTCCTGTCCCTGGGCACTGATGGAAGTAATGGCCATGGTGGTGTCCTGTCCCTGGGCACTGATGGAAGTAATGACCATGGTGGTATCCTGTCCCTGGGCACTGATGGAAGTAATGACCATGGTGGTATCCTGTCCCTGGGCACTGATGGAAGTAATGACCATGGTGGTATCCTGTCCCTGGGCACTGATGGAATTAATGACCATGGTGGTATCCTGTCCCTGGGCACTGATGGAAGTTCTGACCATGGTGGTATCCTGTCCCTGGGCACTGATGGAAGTTCTGACCATGGTGGTATCCTGTCCCTGGGCACTGATGGAAGTAATGACCATGGTGGTATCCTGTCCCTGGGCACTGATGGAATTAATGACCATGGTGGTATCCTGTCCCTGGGCACTGATGGAATTAATGACCATGGTGGTATCCTGTCCCTGGGCACTGATGGAATTAATGACCATGGTGGTATCCTGTCCCTGGGCACTGATGGAAGTAATGACCATGGTGGTATCCTGTCCCTGGGCACTGATGAAATGAATGACCATGGTGGTATCCTGTCCCTGGGCATTGATGAAATGAATGACCATGGTGGTATCCTGTCCCTGGGCACTGATGAAATTAATGACCATGGTGGTATCCTGCCCCTGGGCACTGATGGAAGTTCGGACTATGGTGGTATCCTGTCCCTGGACACTGATGGAAGTTCTGACCATGGTGGTAAATACTTCATAATTCGGGTTACCTCAGAAGATCCAGACAGGTTCATTAGGGCACGATTCCTCAACATGCTCTGTCACGTACATGCACGCATGCTGCGTTCCTCCACTCGCTCCTCTGAATGCCTCTGGAGGAAATCTCATATGCTCGCAGACTTCCTTCACTACAAATATATGCTGTCCTGTTTCAACTCTGCCCTCTCTCAGGCTAAACAAACCTACTTTTCATCACTAATCAACACGCACAGGTCTAACCCACGTCGACTCTTTTCTGTCTTTGACTCTACTCAGAACACCCTCGGCTGCCTCCTCTTCTTCCTCCATCTCACCTCAGGACTTTGCTGACTTTTTTAAGGAAAAGGTGGAATCCATACGTCAGAACATCCCATCTGTTGCCTCCTCCCATCCCACACCACCGCTTCCTAACTCTCCTCCTACCTTTCTTGACTCTTTTTCCGCTATCTCGGAGGAGGATGTGTCACTGCTGATCTCCTCTTCTCCCTCTACCACCTGCCCTCTTGATCCCATTCCTTCCCATCTCCTAAAACCTCTTGCTCCTTCTATAATCCCTACAGTATACTCACACAGATATTTAACTCTTCCCTCTACTCTGATACTTTTCCATCCTCCTTCAAGCATGGAACCGTGATACCATTGCTCAAAAACAGCAAGCTTGACCCTACCTGTCCTAACTATCGACCTGTCTCCCTCCTGCCTTTTGCCTCCAAACTCCTTGAACGTCTTGTATTCTCTCGATTGCTACACTTTCTCAACACCTATTCTCTTCTAGACCCTCTACAATCTGGCTTCCGCACTGCTCACTCTACTGAAACAGCCCTCACTAAAATAACCGACGACCTCCATGCTGCCAAAGACAGAGGTCATTACACTCTGCTCATATTACTCGACCTCTCTGCAGCATTTGACACCGTGGACCACCCTCTTCTCCTCCACATTCTCCATACTCTTGGTATAAATAACAAAGCTCTATCCTAGATCTCCTCTTACCTCTCCCATCGTACTTCCAGTGTCTCTCTTGCTAACACCTCCCCCCCCCCTCTATTGATCTCTCTGTGGGGGTACCCCAGGGCTCTGTCCTGGGACCCCTTCTCTTTTCTCTTTACACACTCTCTCTCTAGGTGACCTAATCACATCTTTTGGGTTTAATTATCACCTCTATGCTGACGACACACAAATTTACCTTTCAACCCCTGACCTTACACCTGCTACACAGACCAAAGTTTCTGAATGTCTCTCTGGAATATCATCCTGGATGGCCATCCGCCGACTGAAACTTAACATGGCAAAAACAGAGCTCCTTATACTTCGTCCCATTCACCCAGTAGCCCAAGCACGCTGCCTAGGGGTCACACTCGATTCCTCTCTCACATTCTCCTCTCACATTCAAAACGTTTCTAAAACTTGTTGCTTTTTCCTCCGCAATATCACAAAGATACGCCCTTTCCTCTGTTACTCATCTGCTAAAACTCTGACTCAGGCCCTCTTTCTCTCCCGTCTCGATTACTGCAACCTCCTGCTGTCCGGCCTTCCTGCCTCTCACTTGTCTCCCTTACAATCTATCCTAAACGCTGCTGCCAGAATCACTCTACTCTTTCCTAAATCTGTCTCCGCGTCTCCCCTCCTGAAATCCCTCTCCTGGCTTCCGATCAAATCCCGCATCTCACACTCAATTCTCCTCCTCACTTTTAAAGCTTTACATTCCTCTGCCCCTCCTTACATCTCAGCTCTAATTTCTCGCTATGCACCATCCCAACTCTTGCGTTCTTCTCAAGGATGTCTTCTTTCTACCCCCTTTGTATCTAAAGCTCTCTCCCGCCTTAAACCTTTCTCACTGACTGCCCCGTACCTCTGGAATGACCTTCCCCTCAATACCCGACTAGCACCCTCTCTATCCACCTTTAAGACCCACCTTAAGACACATTTGCTTAAAGAAGCATATGAATAGCACTGGATAATCCTGGACACATGATACATAAAGCTTGGCCCCCTGTAGACACACTTACTAGAATTCCCTCCTACTGTTCCCCTACCTACCAATTAGATTGTAAGCTCCTCGGAGCAGGGACGCCTCTTCCTTAATGTTACTTTTATGTCTGAAGCACTTATTCCCATGACCTGTTATTTATATTATTTGTTATTTATATGATTACAACATGTATTACTACTGTGAAGCGCTATGTATATTTATGGCGCTATATAAATAAAGACATACAATACAATACAATGTACACCCCACCTTTGAGCACGTGACCTGCATACAGGACAAGGGTCAATATTCTGCTGGCAAGCGATCCCACTTTTCACCTCTGCAAAGGTCCCTCAAATGTTCAAGATCTCCTCTATGGGACAAGGGTTAATTCGCAGCTCGCACCACCCGGGAAATGCAAATAAAATATAACATTAATATTTGCCAGGGCCCCAGATACACGTTTATTATAGAAAAACTATACACTTTAACACACCAAAAATCCATTGTAGCAAAATGTGTCGGAAAATGTAAGTACGCTCTCCAGAGTGTGCAACAGTTCATTCAGAGCCCAAAGTATTACTTATTAAATGTTTTAATATATATAAAAATACAGAGCATACAATTACAATAAATGCAGAACAGTTTCCCAAAACAAAAAGGATAAACCACAAAAGAAAACCTTATACATTACCATATGTCATATGTTTTCTCCCAGAGAGGTCACTGGTATGGAAGTGAAACTCACGTGTTTGGTCCAAACACACATCTGTTGAAATCTGAAAATCTAATACATTGCCCAGACTTAAATATTATTTTTCCCATGGAAACCACAGAAGCCCACCCCGCTGTCGTAAATCATCTGCCAAATTGACGGTTTTACAGAAGGAAAAAAACTCCTTCCAAACAAAGTTTGACTCTGCCTCAGGATATACCCGCACTCATAACTTCTCTTCTGTAATACTTACACACTCGTGAGCTACATTAATACATTCAGGCGCTTGTGGCGGATGCTACAAGACTAAACATGCCGTCTTACCACTAAACATGAGTGACAAATGAATAACTGTCCCCCAGTTCCTGTTAAACATAACATGCCCCTCTGAGACACGATTACAGATGTGTAACTCTTATTATACAGAGGAGAGGACATCACATGATATTTTCATTTTTAATAAAGACACTCTTTGGTTTAATACTTTGTTAGCCACGCCCCCTCAACCATGCAGAACCCTCCAGAGAATGCATTTGAAGCTGGCTCTAAAAGTACCATGTTTAGAAAGTTGTCACATGGGCCATATTTTATTTACACTTCTGGCAGACAACTGCCCTTATCCCTAGACTATCAGCAATATACAACCCATCTGGCACTTTTAAGTGGGCCATACAGGATAAGCCACGAGTTAAGTTCTGTTTGAAACCCAGCACTCACCCATGACAAGCCCGGACCTGTCATAAACCTAATATATGTATATTGTATTTTTAACTTCTAACTGTAGCTCATTAACCCGATGCACCAGGTTCACCAAAATGCATCATATCTCATGAAATTATCATGACATGCTCTCAATAAATTAAGCAGATGCAAACAGCTTTTCCTTGGTTTGTGTGCAGTATTTGTATCAGCCAATGCATCAGTCACGGTGGGCAAGCATAGAGGCGCTCTCAAAACCCATAGAGATCTATGGGATTGGTTGTTTTTGTCATTATGTGCACCTTGCTGCAAAATAGGAAGCTAAAGCTTTGCCATTTATCCACAAGACTTTGTAGTGGATATTTTTTTGACCATTTTAACAAAAGTAAGAAACAGAAGGAATTGCAGAAAGAAGATATGGTTAAGTGTGTCTCGTACACTGGGGAAAGTCCTGGAGATTTGGGATGGGCTATGGTGCTATTTCCTGACCCACTGCGATGAAGACACTAAGGAACCTGTTTCATCTAAACTGCAGCGGACAAACGGAGGACAAGGCCGTGTCTCTGGAGCCGGAGAGAGAAGACTGGTAAAGGTCTTCAAGAAAGCAGTCTACACATTGTTCTTAAAACATTTACTATTTCACTTCAACGTGAAGATCCCATAATTCACAGACTACACCCAGCTGTGCTGGAGCTTTACCGAGAGATACTAGGACGCTTGGTGAAACCTTCTACGGCCATGGAAAGCAGAGATGACCTACGTCTTGTCAATGTCTCTGAAGATGTGTAGAGGTCTGATGCAGCAGATTTGTGCGATTGGGTTTCTGGAGCTGATTAGGAAAGAGATTGCTTTGGCGATTCGCAGTGCTGAGGATCTCATGAGAAGGCTCTGCAGGACCTGAGACTAACGCTCCCTCTGAATGACCCTGAAAGCCGCTGTTGTGTTTGATCTCAAAACTGGAGAGACGTCCAACTCTTCTATGGTCTAAGTATTGCTGGAAATATGTCCGGATGTTTCTCCTCCAAACAAGCCTGACCACCTGCTCATGGAGTTCATGTCTCATCAAAGCTCCACTAACCTACCCAACTTCCCTCCTGAAAGAGACATTCCCCCAGAAAAATTGGGTTTAATATATACAGCCTTTGATTGCATTCATTGAAAACTAATTATCTAAGCTGCCGATCGATTCGTTCTCCCTTGATTGATCAGCAAAGATCCTGCTTCCCAGGGCTCACTAAATGGCCGCTTTTCAGTTTCAATCAATCCAGCATTCAGTGTAACTCAGCAGCTACAATGTATCCCGATATTACTAAGGTAACATTTATCTATTGTTACGGTTTGCCGGGCAAAACTGCTGGCAACAAATTATCTATCACAAACAGGAAAGTGTTACAAAGATCTTGCACTGCTGGGGAGATGGGCTAACCCTGATATAGAAATCAAAGGATGCTCATTATATTAAAGCTCATTAAAAATGGCATTAAGTTGAATAAAAAAAATGCATTAAGTATTATTTAATACTACAGAACGGATTAAAAAACACGCGTGTAGGATTGTAGGATATTGCCGGAAGTGACTGTGGAGGAGGACAGATTGATACATTCTGGAAGGCTGTTTCACAGCTGGCAGAACCAGCCATTGGGCGACCCCAAGTCAGATTGCAATCACAATTGGCTAAATATGTCCTGCTCACTCCACATAGCGATGCTTTCTGTGAAAGTATATTTAGCATGGTCAGATATAAACACAACACTCAGAAACACGCGGGCATTAGGAATAACCCGTGTGCAGCTACGGGCAATGTATTCAAAAACACACCGTGCGTCATCAAGTGATCAGGTAACGCCGGGCAACGTCTGCAATTTACAGGAGGTCAGCATCAACGTAGATTGTAAGCTCTTCGGGGCAGGGACTCCTTTTCCTAATGTTACTGTCCTAGCTGACGCGTTTATTCCCATTATGTGTTATATGATTATGTCAGCTGTGACACGCTATGTGCATAAATGGCGCTATATACATAAAAATATACATAGAAGAACGCAGAATTACCCTCCAGGTGTCTGTGTTCTGTGTGTCCACATGCGGAGCACGCCTCTTTCATACATTATTGTGTACTATTGGTTACCTGAGAATAGAAAAATAGTGTCGCTTTTGCCTTTAGTTTTCATTCCCAGTTACATGGTTTTTTTCCTTACTCGCTTTAAGGTGAATAAAAGTCGGTGGTATTAAGAGTATTGAACATCTCCCCAATTATTGCAGGTAACTGATCTCGTGATCGTCGCTCCGGAATGCAATTGTTTGGAATCTATGATTCACAAAGAATCATTCCTCAAATTGAATAAAATTAGTTGCATGTAATACCGATGATGTTAGTAACAAATGATTCACCCTGGCTTTATTCTTGTTACCTGTGTGTAAAGCGTCCGCCATCTTTTTTTCCTCTGGCAGAAAAATACATTTTTTTTATGCTGCAACAGGAAACTACTAGTAAACATTATAGAAATCAAAAGCACTTGTTAATTGTGTACTCTGGTATTTGAGGGGACTTTTGCTTTAACATCACACACGGAGTAGTAATATGTGTACCTATTTTGTCAGAGGGTATGCTGAAGAAATGTAATGCGTAATTCATTTACAGGGAAACAAAAGAACCCAAGTCTTTGCATTTAGCACCGTTATATTTGATACATGACACCAGTTAAAGTGGTTTAGAAAGTTCCTTTGGGTTGGCGATGTGGGTCCTTTAACGCTGTGTTTGTATGAGGGGCGAGGGATGCACAGCTATGTATTAAATATGAATGGTTGAAACTTGTGGGTTTAGGGCGCAGAATGATATTATTGATAGTGAGAGTGTGACCCTGTGCCATCAAACAACTTGTCCTCTCACTCCAAGGACAAAACCCCACACAGATCAACAGCCTGCCGAAAAAAGAAATCAACTCAATCTCCAGCGAAATGAAGAAGCAGTATGTGACAAGGTGGGAAAATGATATCCAGCGCTCAAAGAAGCTGGAGACCTACCACAGCCTACAGAGAGAATACACTCTGGCACCCTACCTACTGAAGGTAAAAGACCCAAAACAGAGACAGACCCTGGGCCAGTACAGAATGAGCGCCCACAGCCTAGAAATAGAAACAGGCAGGCACAGACAGAACTGGAAGCCCCGGGAGATGAGACTGTGCCAAAGATGTGAGCTAGGAGAGGTGTGTGAGAGACACAGGCAGACACAGACAGAACTGGAAGCCCCGGGAGATGAGACTGTGCCAAAGATGTGAGCTAGGAGAGGTAGAAGATGAAACACACTTCCTGTTGCGTTGCACACAATACTCTGAAGTGAGGAGTGCCCACCTAGAGAAACTCACTGCTGTTATCCAGAACTTTAATAATATAGAGGAGAACCAACAAATAGCGATCCTCCTGGGAGAAGATGAAACATGCGCAGAACTGGCTGCACACTATATCAGCACCTGCCACAGGCTGAGAGACGTCCACTAACCCCCACATCCCTGTGTGAAACTGTTACCCATATACCGGGCAAGCATTATACCCTACCCCCTAGTATTCGTGTAATTATTGTCCCCCACCCCTTACTATTCACGCTTTGGCATACTGAAATGTTCTTTCGTCATGCCAATAAAGCTAATTTGATTTGATTTGTGATTGATTAGTGATATTGATAGCCAACTAAAAATCCGCTCGCGCGCACCCGCCACCATAAAACGGGCCTAAAGGTGACGCGCAACGCCGGTCGCTCGCTTGCACACGCAGCAGCGAGGACTATATAATAAGCCTCGAGCTGGAGGTTCTGCGCTTCATGCAATGGGAGGGGGAGGGGGGGGGAGAGAGGGGGAGGAGAGGGGGGGAGGAGAGGGGGGGAGGAGAGGGGAGGAGAGGGGGGGAAGAGGGGGTGGGGGAGAGGGGGAGGAGAGTGGGAGAGAGGGGGGAGAGGGGGAGAGAGAGGGGGAGAGAGAGGGGGAGAGAGAGGGGGAGAGAGAGGGGGAGAGAGAGGGGGAGAGAGAGGGGGAGAGAGAGGGGGAGAGAGAGGGGGAGAGAGAGGGGGAGAGAGAGGGGGAGGGAGAGGGGGAGGGAGAGGGGGGGGGAGAGGGGGTTACTTCCCGACATTCCCAGAAGACATAGCAATCTGCTCTCGCTTCACCTTCCCCAACCAAGATGGCCGCCGTGTTCTGTCAGTGGGACAGTCACGTGACCCCAATGTGGGGCGGCCGAACGGTCGTTTATGTTACGTCAACACGCCAGCGCGCGACGCGTCCGGGAGGCCCCGCCCACATCTGAGACACCTGGCTGACTCCGTTGTGATGGAAACGGCGCCGAGTCCCTGACCTCTGACCCCTGACCCCGGAGACCCGCGGGAGGACAAGGTGAGAGGACGTCAAGTGACGTCAGCTGGAGGTGTGATGTCAGCAAGAAGCGAAATAGGGAGCCCCCCAATCACGTGATATATGTGGGGGTGAGGAGCCCCCCATAATTATATATATATATGGAGGGAATAGGACCCCCTTATATCACATCTGGGGGTGATGACCCCCCTTATATCACATCTGGGGGTGAGGACACCCCTTATATCACATCTGGGGGTGAGGAGGCCCTCTAAGTCACACGATGTCTGTGGGTGTGGGGGGCGTGAGGGTGAGGAGCCCCCTTAATACATTAAGCCTGGGGATCAGAAGCCCCCTAAATCACAACTGGGGTATGGTATGAGGACCCCACTTTAACACATGATGTCTTGGGGGGGAGGAGTCCCCTAAATCACAGGATATTGGACGAGGTGAGGAGACCCCTAAATAAGTATGGGGGGGGAGGGGTGAGGAGCACCTAAACCACAGGATAATGGGGCTAATGGGCTGGAGGGATGAGGAGCCCCTTAATCACAGGATTTTGGGGGAGGGGTGAGGAGACCCCTAAATCACAGCATATTGGTGTGTGGGGGGGACGACTCCTAAATCGCAGGATATCGGGGAGGTGAGGAGCCCTTGAATCACATGATATTACTCGTGCATTATTAGCGGGTTCGGTGTATACGCGGGGTCGTGATTTCACAATTGATGATAACGGGCGACATTATGATAGATCCGTGTGCTGACTGTCCGCATTTTATATCGATGGGGTATGCGCGTTTCTGGGTTCTGGCTCCAGTAGACGGAGGATTGTTCTTGGTGACGGGTGCGGGTGACGGTTTCTCTGCTCCCCCTAATGTCATGTACAGAGGCTCAGATATCCTGGGGTCAGGAACTCGGACGCTTTACAACTTGGTTATAACATACGTGTTGTTCATCTGTCTTACACGTCCTCCCTTTCTGTCTCTTATCCGCTCCTTTATGGGAATGTCTGATTAATATTATTCTATGTGAAATACAGGCATACCCCGCTTTAAGGACACTCACTTTAAGTACACTCGCGAGTACGGACATATCGCCTATAGGCAAATGGCAGCTTGCGCATGCGTCTGTCAGCACGTCCTGAACAGCAATACCGGCTCCCTACCTGTAGCGAAGCTGTGCGCAAGCGGGGAGACTATAGAGCCTGTTACACATGCGTTATTTACATCAGTTATGCACGTATATGACGTTTGCAGTACAGTACATGCATCTACTGTAAGTGGGGGAAAAGGTAGTGCTTCACTTTAAGTACATTTTCGCTTTACATACATGCTCTGGACCCATTGCGTACGTTAATGCGGGGTATGCCTGTACATCCAATTGTGACATAATATGTCCAAAGAGGATCAGAGCTCTGAATTAGAGACCCATGTTATTACAGCAAAATTCACCTCTTGTCGGTTTACCGATGATCCGCCCTGCTCCCAATCATCCCCCCCCACCCCTCAATCATTCCCCCCCCACCCCTCAATCATCCCCCCCCACCCCTCAATCATTCCCCCCCCACCCCTCAATCATTCCCCCCCCACCCCTCAATCATTCCCCCCCACCCCTCAATCATTCCCCCCCCACCCCTCAATCATTCCCCCCCCCACCCCTCAATCATTCCCCCCCACCCCTCAATCATTCCCCCCCACCCTCAATCATCCCCACCCCTCAATCATTCCCCCCCCACCCCTCAATCATTCCCCCCACCCCTCAATCATCCCCCCCACCCTCAATCATCCCCCCCACCCCTCAATCATTCCGCCCCCACCCCTCAATCATTCCCCCCCACCCCTCAATCATTCCCCCCCACCCCATCAATCCCCCCTCATCATCCCCCACCCCTCAATCATTCCCCCCCACCCCTCAATCATTCCCCCCTCAATCATTCCCCCCCACCCCTCAATCATTCCCACCCACAATCATTCCCACCCCTCAATCATTCCCCCCCCACCCCTCAATCATCCCACCCCCTCAATCATTCCCCCCCACCCCTCAATCATTCCCCCCCACCCCTCAATCATTCCCCCCCACCCCTCAATCATTCCCCCCCCACCCCTCAATCATTCCCCCCCCCACCCCTCAATCATTCCCCCCCCACCCTCAATCATTCCCCCCCCCCCACCCCTCAATCATTCCCC
The DNA here is from genome assembly GCF_040206685.1 of Ascaphus truei. Taxonomy (NCBI): domain Eukaryota; kingdom Metazoa; phylum Chordata; class Amphibia; order Anura; family Ascaphidae; genus Ascaphus; species Ascaphus truei. The sequence continues at coordinate 137,221,205 of NC_134488.1, forward strand.
CCCCCCCCACCCCTCAATCATTCCCCCCCCACCCCTCAATCATTCCCCCCCCCACCCTCAATCATTCCCCCCCACCCCTCAATCATTCCCCCCCACCCCTCAATCATTCCCCCCCACCCCTCAATCATTCCCCCCCTCAATCATTCCCCCCCACCCCTCAATCATTCCCCCCACCCCTCAATCATTCCCCCCACCCCTCAATCATTCCCCCCCTCAATCATTCCCCCCCTCAATCATTCCCCCCCCCACCCCTCAATCATTTCCCCCCCACCCCTCAATCATTCCCCCCCCACCCCTCAATCATTCCCCCCCCCCACCCCCCCCTCAATCATTCCCCCCACCCCTCAATCATTCCCCCCCACCCCTCAATCCCCCCCCACCCCTCAATCATTCCCCCCCCCCACCCCTCAATCATTCCCCCCCCACCCCTCAATCATTCCCCCCACCCCTCAATCATTCCCCCCCACCCCTCAATCATTCCCCCCCCACCCCTCAATCATTCCCCCCCACCCCTCAAACATTCCCCCCACCCCTCAATCATTCCCCCCCCCCTCAATCATTCCCCCCCCACCCTCAATCATTCCCCCCCACCCCTCAATCATTCCCCCCCACCCCTCAATCATTCCCCCCCCACCCCTCAATCATTCCCCCCACCCTCAATCCCCCCCCACCCCTCATCATTTCCCCCCCCACCCCCTCAATCATTTCCCCCCCCACCCCTCAATCATTTCCCCCCCCCCACCCCTCAATCATTCCCCCCCCCCACCCCTCAATCATTCCACCCCTCAATCTTTCCCCCCTCAATCATTCCCCCCACCCCTCAATCATTCCCCCCCACCCTCAATCATTCCCCCCCCATCCCTCAATCATTCCCCCCCACCATCCCTCAATCATTCCCCCCCACCATCCCTCAATCATTCCCCTCCACCCCTCGATCATTCCCCCCCCCACCCCTCAATCATTCCCCCCCACCCCTCAATCATTCCCCCCCCACCCCTCAATCATTCCCCCCACCCCTCAATCATTCCCCCCCACCCCTCAATCATTCCCCCCCACCCCTCAATCATTCCCCCCCCACCCTCAATCATTCCCTCCCCACCCCTCAATCATTCCCCCCCACCCCTCAATCATTTCCCCCCCCACCCCTCAATCATTCCACCCCTCAATCATTCCCACCCCTCAATCATTCCCACCCCTCAATCATTCCCACCCCTCAATCTTTCCCCCCCTCAATCATTCCCCCCACCCCTCAATCATTCCCCCCACCCCTCAATCATTCCCCCCCACCCCTCAATCATTCCCCCCCATCCCTCAATCATTCCCCCCCATCCCTCAATCATACCCCCCATCCCTCAATCATCCCCCCCTCCCTCAATCATTCCCCCCCCCCCTCCCTAATGATTTCTGCCTTGCGTAAAACCCACACACATTGGTAGTGTCACGGCACATCACACAGCTGTGTAATAATAGGCCCACGCAGTACCTTCCGTCACATAGCAGGGTACTTATAGTATGCGCCCTGAGATGCATTTACAGAGTACTGTGTGGGTCTGGAGATACAAAGTAATATCAGAATCAGCAATGATATGTATACTTGGATGAGGAACGAATGCAGCCACCTCAGGGGTGGAATCCTTGGTTGCAGGTCGGCAGCCACAGAGACGAGTGGCATTAATTGGACAATTATATTCCTATTACCCAATAAAATCCAGTGTAATTCAGGCACAGGGAGATGAAGGACTTACCCTGAGGACATAGACAGACGAGCTGTCGGCATGAAGATGAGATCTCTGAACATCGGTAACCACACTACCTGTATTACCCCCAACAGGCGGATACGTATCCTATAATTAAGTAATAATCCCCGAAGAACAGGGCATTACTGGCCAATAATGCCCTGGCTGGAAGAGTTGAAGGCCCGTGGCGAAGCCGAGAGACTTTAACCCAGCCAAGGCATTATTGGCCAGTAATGCCCTGTTCTGAGGGGATTATTACTATTACAGGCTAAATGTAGCTTTTTCATAAATAAGACACTTTTGTATAGTTATATAGATTTTTTTTTATTCAAATAAAATGGTGAATACACACACAGCACCTCTACACACACACAGCACCTCTGCACACACAACAGCACACCACACACAACACACAACACATCACCTCTACACACACACACACACACACACACACACACACACACACACACACACACACACAACACACACACACACACACACACACAGCAGCTCTATACACACACACACACACACACACACCACAGCAGCTCTATACACACACACACACACACACACACACACCACAGCAGCTCTATACACACACACACACACACACCACAGCAGCTCTATACACACACACACCACAACAGCTCTACACACACACACACACACACACCACAGCAGCTCTACACACACAAAATCTGCTGCTACACACATGCTGCACCCATAAACACTGCTGCTGACACACACACACAGCAGCTCTATACACACACACAGCAGCTCTATACACACACACATAAGCTCTACACACAAACTACTGCTACACAACACACACTGCTGCTGCTATACGCATAAACACTACTACTGACACACACACACAATAAAAAATGCAGCCACTTACTACACTTTGCAGACTCTCTCACTCTCTCACCCTCTCCCCCTCCCCCAATTCAACTGAATCTGCTTAGAAAATCTGTCAGCTCGGGAGGGGGAGGAGTCAAACCGTTACTTCCTGACCAATCCCCTGCCCTGTCTCAGAGCTGTTACTTAATTCTGACCAATCCCCTGCCCTGTCTCGGCTGTTCTGAAAGCTGATTGGCAGGAAATATGCACATTGACAATTACACATTGCAAGCTGCTTACATTCCGGGCATTACTGATTGGATAATGCCCGGAATGTTAACCAACCAGAGAGCAGGGTTTTCAATAATGCCCGGGATTTTACTGCTTTAGCCTATAATTAAAATTACAGTATATTAATCCGGAGGAAGGCAAACAGATAACCCCAGTAACACATTATCCCATAAGGGGAAAATAAATTCCTTCCTGACTCCAAATATTGGCGATCAGATTACTCCCTGGGTCAGCATCCTTCCCATGTATACTTATTTGCTATATCCCTGTATACCTTTCCCATCTAAAAAGATGTCCAACCTTTTTTTGAACAAATCTATTGTATCTGCCATCACAGTCTCCATGGGTAATGAATCCCACACTGTAACTGCCCTTACTGTAAAGAACCCTTTCCTTTGTTGCTGGTGAAATCTCCTTTCCTCCAACCTTAAGGGATGGCCCGAGTCCTTAGTACTGCCCGTGGGATGAATAGTTCTTTTGAAAGCTCCTTGTATTGTCCCTGAATATATTTGTATATAGTCATCATATCCCCTCTTAGACGCCTCTTTTCTAATTTAAATAAATCTAATTTAGCTAGCCTCTCCTCATAAGTTAGATTGTCCATCCCCTTTTTTCATTTGGTGGTTCTTCTCTGCACTCTAGTCTTTTCTAAGGAGTGGTGCCCAAAATTGTACTCCATATTCAAGGTGTGGTCTTACTAATGCTTTTTAAAGGGGCATAATTATGTTTACTTCCCTTCCATCCATTGCCCGTTTAATGCCAGATAAGATTTTGTTTGCCTTTGCAGCTACTGCATGACATTGGGCACTATTGCTAAGCCTGCTGTCTACAAGCACTTCTAAATCCTTCTCCATCAAGGATTCCCCCAATTTATTATTATTTAATTTGTAAGGGGGCTGTTTATTCTTATTTCACATATGCATAGCCTTACATTTCTCTCCCTGCATCTCATCATGCCCTCCCTGTTTGCTGTTTTCTCACTCCTTTTGTAAACTTTTCTGTTCTCTCCAACTTCCCCACTCCCCGCCTATCCACATTTCTTCCTCTCTCCTCCCCTCCCCTTATGCCGGTGACCACACAATGCACTTCTATTTACACACCTCCTTCCCAACAACTTCTACACGCCTCAATAAAAAGCGCCCCCACAAATCCTCTATTCACCCCCTCTTTCTCTCTGCTCTTCCTCCTTGCTGCTGGGGATCTCTCTCCTAATCCTGCACCCAGCCATATACACACCTGCTCTCTCCCCTCCTCCCTGCCACCTCTTCCCACCCGTGCCTCCCTGTCACCTCTTCCCACCCGCGCCTCCCTGTCACCTCTTCCCACCCGCGCCTCCCTGCCACCTCTTCCCACCCGCGCCTCCCTGCCACCTCTTCCCACCCGCGCCTCCCTGCCACCTCTTCCCACCCGCGCCTCCCTGCCACCTCTTCCCACCCGCGCCTCCCTGCCACCTCTTCCCACCCGCGCCTCCCTGCCACCTCTTCCCACCCGCGCCTCCCTGCCACCTCTTCCCACCCGCGCCTCCCTGCCACCTCTTCCCACCCGCGCCTCCCTGCCACCTCTTCCCACCCGCGCCTCCCTGCCACCTCTTCCCACCCGCGCCTCCCTGCCACCTCTTCCCACCCGCGCCTCCCTGCCACCTCTTCCCACCCGCGCCTCCCTGCCACCTCTTCCCACCCGCGCCTCCCTGCCACCTCTTCCCACCCGCGCCTCCCTGCCACCTCTTCCCACCCGCGCCTCCCTGCCACCTCTTCCCACCCGCGCCTCCCTGCCACCTCTTCCCACCCGCGCCTCCCTTCCACCTCTTCCCACCCGCGCCTCCCTGCCACCTCTTCCCACCCGCACCTCCCTGCCACCTCTTCCCACCCGCGCCTCCCTGCCACCTCTTCCCACCCGCGCCTCCCTGCCACCTCTTCCCTCCCGCGCCTCCCTGCCACCTCTTCCCACCCGCGCCTCCCTGCCACCTCTTCCCACCCGCGCCTCCCTGCCACCTCTTCCCACCCGCGCCTCCCTGCCACCTCTTCCCACCCGCGCCTCCCTGCCACCTCTTCCCACCCGCGCCTCCCTGCCACCTCTTCCCTCCCGCGCCTCCCTGCCACCTCTTCCCTCCCGCGCCTCCCTGCCACCTCTTCCCTCCCGCGCCTCCCTGCCACCTCTTCCCACCCGCGCCTCCCTGCCACCTCTTCCCACCCGCGCCTCCCTGCCACCTCTTCCCACCCGCGCCTCCCTGCCACCTCTTCCCACCCGCGCCTCCCTGCCACCTCTTCCCACCCGCGCCTCCCTGCCACCTCTTCCCACCCGCGCCTCCCTGCCACCTCTTCCCACCCGCGCCTCCCTGCCACCTCTTCCCACCCGCGCCTCCCTGCCACCTCTTCCCACCCGCGCCTCCCTGCCACCTCTTCCCACCCGCACCACCCTGCTACCTCTTCCCACCCGTGCCTCCCTGCCACCTCTTCCCACCCACGCCTCCCTGCCACCTCTTCCCACCCGCGCCTCCCTGCCACCTCTTCCCACCCGCGCCTCCCTGCCACCTCTTCCCACCCGCGCCTCCCTGCCACCTCTTCCCACCCGCGCCTCCCTGCCACCTCTTCACTCCCGCGCCTCCCTGCCACCTCTTCCCACCCGCGCCTCCCTGCCACCTCTTCCCACCCGCGCCTCCCTGCCACCTCTTCCCTCCCGCGCCTCCCTGCCACCTCTTCCCTCCCGCGCCTCCCTGCCACCTCAGACCCACCCGCGCCTCCCTGCCACCTCTTCCCACCCGCGCCTCCCTGCCACCTCTTCCCACCCGCGCTTCCCTGCCACCTCTTCCCACCCGCTCCTCCCTGCCACCTCTTCCCACCCGCGCCTCCCTGCCACCTCTTCCCACCCGCGCCTCCCTGCCACCTCTTCCCACCCGCGCCTCCCTGCCACCTCTTCCCACCCGCGCCTCCCTGCCACCTCTTCCCACCCGCGCCTCCCTGCCACCTCTTCCCTCCCGCGCCTCCCTGCCACCTCTTCCCACCCGCGCCTCCCTGCCACCTCTTCCCACCCGCGCTTCCCTGCCACCTCTTCCCACCCGCTCCTCCCTGCCACCTCTTCCCACCCGCGCCTCCCTGCCACCTCTTCCCACCCGCGCCTCCCTGCCACCTCTTCCCACCCGCGCCTCCCTGCCACCTCTTCCCACCCGCGCCTCCCTGCCACCTCTTCCCACCCGCGCCTCCCTGCCACCTCTTCCCTCCCGCGCCTCCCTGCCACCTCTTCCCACCCGCGCCTCCCTGCCACCTCTTCCCACCCGCGCCTCCCTGCCACCTCTTCGCACGCGCGCTTCCCTGCCAACTCTTCCCACCCGCGCCTCCCTGCCACCTCTTCCCACCCGCGCCTCCCTGCCACCTCTTCCCACCCGCGCCTCCCTGCCACCTCTTCCCACCCGCGCCTCCCTGCCACCTCTTCCCACCCGCGCCTCCCTGCCACCTCTTCCCTCCCGCGCCTCCCTGCCACCTCTTCCCACCCGCGCCTCCCTGCCACCTCTTCCCACCCGCGCCTCCCTGCCACCTCTTCCCTTCCTGCCACCTCTTCCCACCCGCGCCTCCCTGCCACCTCTTCCCACCCGCGCCTCCCTGCCACCTCTTCCCACCCGCGCCTCCCTGCCACCTCTTCCCACCCGCGCCTCCCTGCCACCTCTTCCCACCCGTGCCTCCCTGCCACCTCTTCCCACCCGCGCCTCCCTGCCACCTCTTCCCACCCGCGCCTCCCTGCCACCTCTTCCCACCCGCGCCTCCCTGCCACCTCTTCCCACCCGCGCCTCCCTGCCACCTCTTCCTTCCCGCGCCTCCCTGCCACCTCTTCCCTCCCGCGCCTCCCTGCCACCTCTTCCCACCCACGCCTCCCTGCCACCTCTTCCCACCCGCGCCTCCCTGCCACCTCTTCCCTCCCGCGCCTCCCTGCCACCTCTTCCCACCCGCGCCTCCCTGCCACCTCTTCCCACCCGCGCCTCCCTGCCACCTCTTCCCACCCGCGCCTCCCTGCCACCTCTTCCCTCCCGCGCCTCCCTGCCACCTCTTCCCACCCGCGCCTCCCTGCCACCTCTTCCCACCCGCGCCTCCCTGCCACCTCTTCACTCCCGCGCCTCCCTGCCACCTCTTCCCACCCGCGCCTCCCTGCCACCTCTTCCCACCCGCGCCTCCCTGCCACCTCTTCCCACCCGCGCCTCCCTGCCACCTCTTCCCACCCGCGCCTCCCTGCCACCTCTTCCCTCCCGCGCCTCCCTGCCACCTCTTCCCACCCGCGCCTCCCTGCCACCTCTTCCCACCCGCGCCTCCCTGCCACCTCTTCCCACCCGCGCCTCCCTGCCACCTCTTCCCACCCGCGCCTCCCTGCCACCTCTTCCCACCCGCGCCTCCCTGCCACCTCTTCCCACCCGCGCCTCCCTGCCACCTCTTCCCACCCGCGCCTCCCTGCCACCTCTTCCCACCCGCGCCTCCCTGCCACCTCTTCACTCCCGCGCCTCCCTGCCACCTCTTCCCACCCGCGCCTCCCTGCCACCTCTTCCCACCCGCGCCTCCCTGCCACCTCTTCACTCCCGCGCCTCCCTGCCACCTCTTCCCACCCGCGCCTCCCTGCCACCTCTTCCCACCCGCGCCTCCCTGCCACCTCTTCCCACCCGCGCCTCCCTGCCACATCTTCCCACCCGCGCATCCCTGCCACCTCTTCCCACCCGCGCCTCCCTGCCACCTCTTCCCACCCGCGCCTCCCTGCCACCTCTTCCCACCCGCGCCTCCCTGCCACCTCTTCCCACCCGCGCCTCCCTGCCACCTCTTCCCACCCGCGCCTCCCTGCCACCTCTTCCCACCCGCGCCTCCCTGCCACCTCTTCCCACCCGCGCCTCCCTGCCACCTCTTCCCACCCGCGCCTCCCTGCCACCTCTTCCCACCCGCGCCTCCCTGCCACCTCTTCCCACCCGCGCCTCCCTGCCACCTCTTCCCACCCGCGCCTCCCTGCCACCTCTTCCCACTCGCGCCTCCCTGCCACCTCTTCCCACCCGCGCCTCCCTGCCACCTCTTCCCACCCGCGCCTCCCTGCCACCTCTTCCCACCCGCGCCTCCCTGCCACCTCTTCCCACCCGCGCCTCCCTGCCACCTCTTCCCACCCGCGCCTCCCTGCCACCTCTTCCCACCCGCGCCTCCCTGCCACCTCTTCTCACCCGCGCCTCCCTGCCACCTCTTCCCACCCGCGCCTCCCTGCCACCTCTTCCCACCCGCGCCTCCCTGCCACCTCTTCCCACCCGCGCCTCCCTGCCACCTCTTCCCACCCGCGCCTCCCTGCCACCTCTTCCCACCCGCGCCTCCCTGCCACCTCTTCCCACCCGCGCCTCCCTGCCACCTCTTCCCACCCTGCCACCTCTTCCCACCCGCGCCTCCCTGCCACCTCTTCCCACCCGCGCCTCCCTGCCATCTCTTCCCACCCGCGCCTCCCTGCCACCTCTTCCCACCCGCGCCTCCCTGCCACCTCTTCCCACCCTGCCACCTCTTCCCACCCGCGCTTCCCTGCCACCTCTTCCCACCCGCGCCTCCCTGCCACCTCTTCCCACCCGCGCCTCCCTGCCACCGTTTCCCTCCCGCGCCTCCCTGCCACCTCTTCCCACCCTGCCACCTCTTCCCACCCGCGCCTCCCTGCCACCTCTTCCCTCCCGCGCCTCCCTGCCACCTCTTCCCACCCGCGCCTCCCTGCCACCTCTTCCCACCCGCGCCTCCCTGCCACCTTTTCCCACCCGCGCCTCCCTGCCACCTCAGACCCACCCGCGCCTCCCTGCCACCTCTTCCCACCCGCGCCTCCCTGCCACCTCTTCCCACCCGCGCCTCCCTGCCACCTCTTCCCACCCGCGCCTCCCTGCCACCTCTTCCCACCCGCGCCTCCCTGCCACCTTTTCCCACCCGCGCCTCCCTGCCACCTCAGACCCACCCGCGCCTCCCTGCCACCTCTTCCCACCCGCGCCTCCCTGCCACCTCTTCCCACCCGCGCCTCCCTGCCACCTCTTCCCACCCGCTCCTCCCTGCCACCTCTTCCCACCCGCGCCTCCCTGCCACCTCTTCCCACCCGCGCCTCCCTGCCATCTCTTCCCACCCGTGCCTCCCTGCCATCTCTTCCCACCCGCGCCTCCCTGCCATCTCTTCCCACCCGCGCCTCCCTGCCACCTCTTCCCACCTGCGCCTCCCTGCCACCTCTTCCCACCCGCGCCTCCCTGCCACCTCTTCCCACCCGCGCCTCCCTGCCACCTCTTCCCACCCGCGCCTCCCTGCCACCTCTTCCCACCCACGCCTCCCTGCCACCTCTTCCCACCCGCGCCTCCCTGCCACCTCTTCCCACCCGCTCCTCCCTGCCACCTCTTCCCACCCGCGCCTCCCTGCCACCTCTTCCCACCCGCGCCTCCCTGCCATCTCTTCCCACCCGTGCCTCCCTGCCACCTCTTCCCACCCGCGCCTCCCTGCCATCTCTTCCCACCCGCGCCTCCCTGCCACCTCTTCCCACCTGCGCCTCCCTGCCACCTCTTCCCACCCGCGCCTCCCTGCCACCTCTTCCCACCCGCGCCTCCCTGCCACCTCTTCCCACCCGCGCCTCCCTGCCACCTCTTCCCACCCACGCCTCCCTGCCACCTCTTCCCACCCGCGCCTCCCTGCCACCTCTTCCCACCCGCGCCTCCCTGCCACCTCTTCCCACCCGCGCCTCCCTGCCACCTCTTCCCACCCGCGCCTCCCTGCCACCTCTTCGCACCCGCGCCTCCCTGCCACCTCTTCCCACCCGCGCCTCCCTGCCACCTCTTCCCACCCGCGCCTCCCTGCCACCTCTTCCCACCCGCTCCTCCCTGCCACCTCTTCCCACCCGCGCCTCCCTGCCACCTCTTCCCACCCGCGCCTCCCTGCCACCTCTTCCCACCCGCGCCTCCCTGCCACCTCTTCCCACCCGCGCCTCCCTGCCACCTCTTCCCACCCGCGCCTCCCTGCCACCTCTTCCCACCCGCGCCTCCCTGCCACCTCTTCCCACCCGTGCCTCCCTGCCACCTCTTCCCACCCGCGCCTCCCTGCCACCTCTTCCCACCCGCGCCTCCCTGCCACCTCTTCCCACCCGCGCCTCCCTGCCACCTCTTCCCACCCACGCCTCCCTGCCACCTCTTCCCACCCGCGCCTCCCTGCCACCTCTTCCCACCCGCGCCTCCCTGCCACCTCTTCCCACCCGCGCCTCCCTGCCACCTCTTCCCACCCGCGCCTCCCTGCCACCTCTTCCCACCCGCGCCTCCCTGCCACCTCTTCCCACCCGCGCCTCCCTGCCACCTCTTCCCACCCGCGCCTCCCTGCCACCTCTTCGCACGCGCGCTTCCCTGCCAACTCTTCCCACCCGCGCCTCCCTGCCACCTCTTCGCACGCGCGCTTCCCTGCCACCTCTTCCCACCCGCGCCTCCCTGCCACCTCTTCCCACCCGCGCCTCCCTGCCACCTCTTCCCACCCGCGCCTCCCTGCCACCTCTTCCCACCCGCGCCTCCCTGCCACCTCTTCCCTCCCGCGCCTCCCTGCCACCTCTTCCCACCCGCGCCTCCCTGCCACCTCTTCCCTCCCGCGCCTCCCTGCCACCTCTTCCCACCCGCGCCTCCCTGCCACCTCTTCCCTTCCTGCCACCTCTTCCCACTCGCGCCTCCCTGCCACCTCTTCCCACCCGCGCCTCCCTGCCACCTCTTCCCACCCGCGCCTCCCTGCCACCTCTTCCCACCCGCGCCTCCCTGCCACCTCTTCCCACCCGCGCCTCCCTGCCACCTCTTCCCACCCGCGCCTCCCTGCCACCTCTTCCCACCCGCGCCTCCCTGCCACCTCTTCCCACCCGCGCCTCCCTGCCACCTCTTCCCACCCGCGCCTCCCTGCCACCTCTTCCCACCCGCGCCTCCCTGCCACCTCTTCCCACCCGCGCCTCCCTGCCACCTCTTCCCACCCGCGCCTCCCTGCCACCTCTTCCCACCCGCGCCTCCCTGCCACCTCTTCCCACCCGCGCCTCCCTGCCACCTCTTCCCACCCTGCCACCTCTTCCCACCCGCGCCTCCCTGCCACCTCTTCCCACCCGCGCCTCCCTGCCACCTCTTCCCACCCGCGCCTCCCTGCCACCTCTTCCCACCCGCGCCTCCCTGCCACCTCTTCCCACCCGCGCCTCCCTGCCACCTCTTCCCACCCGCGCCTCCCTGCCACCTCTTCCCACCCGCGCCTCCCTGCCACCTCTTCCCACCCGCGCCTCCCTGCCACCTCTTCCCACCCGCGCCTCCCTGCCACCTCTTCCCACCCGCGCCTCCCTGCCACCTCTTCCCACCCGCGCCTCCCTGCCACCTCTTCCCACCCGCGCCTCCCTGCCACCTCTTCCCACCCGCGCCTCCCTGCCACCTCTTCCCAACCGCGCCTCCCTGCCACCTCTTCCCACCCGCGCCTCCCTGCCACCTCTTCCCACCCGCGCCTCCCTGCCACCTCTTCCCACCCGCGCCTCCCTGCCACCTCTTCCCACCCGCGCCTCCCTGCCACCTCTTCGCACGCGCGCTTCCCTGCCAACTCTTCCCACCCGCGCCTCCCTGCCACCTCTTCCCACCCGCGCCTCCCTGCCACCTCTTCCCACCCGCGCCTCCCTGCCACCTCTTCCCACCCGCGCCTCCCTGCCACCTCTTCCCACCCGCGCCTCCCTGCCACCTCTTCCCACCCGCGCCTCCCTGCCACCTCTTCCCACCCGCGCCTCCCTGCCACCTCTTCCCACCCGCGCCTCCCTGCCACCTCTTCCCACCCGCGCCTCCCTGCCACCTCTTCCCACCCGCGCCTCCCTGCCACCTCTTCCCTCCCGCGCCTCCCTGCCACCTCTTCCCACCCGCGCCTCCCTGCCACCTCTTCCCACCCGCGCCTCCCTGCCACCTCTTCCCACCCGCGCCTCCCTGCCACCTCTTCCCACCCGCGCCTCCCTGCCACCTCTTCCCACCCGCGCCTCCCTGCCACCTCTTCCCACCCGCGCCTCCCTGCCACCTCTTCCCACCCGCGCCTCCCTGCCACCTCTTCCCACCCGCGCCTCCCTGCCACCTCTTCCCTCCCGCGCCTCCCTGCCACCTCTTCCCTCCCGCGCCTCCCTGCCACCTCTTCCCCTGCTAATGGTATTAACCTATCTAATTTAATACCGACCAACCTTAAAGCTCACATCACAAATGCAGCATCCCAACAGCCCGGACTCCTGGCTTCTGTCCCACACCCACAGTTGCTCCTACCCACCAGTGCGGCCAAGCATTGCCATCTACTGCCCTTATTCCCTCGCCCGCTGTCTCTGTAACTCTCCCAACACAACAATTAGATTGTAAGCTCTCTGGGGCAGGGATTTCCTTTCCTATTGTCTCATGGAGACTTTGGTCTTTATACCAACCGCATGGTCATTAATAAACAAGTTTAAAAGCAGGGGTCCTGGTACCGATCCCTGACACACTCCACTTACAACTTTAGCCCAACCTGAAAAACTTCCATTTGTGACAACTCTCTGTCTATCCTTCAACCAGTTTTCAATCCAGGAGCAAATATTTGGACCTTGTCCGAATTTGCTTTATTTCGTACACTAACCTCTTGTGTGGAACCGTACCAGAAGCCTTTTCCACTGTTTGATGAGACAAACACAACTATATTATTTGTCACGGTACAATTTTCCAATGTCCCGTTTTTTGGTAACTTCTGACACATGCTGGGATTAAAGGATATAGAAAGTAATGTGCATTTATTCGCTGTGGTGAGATGGTATACAGTAGGTGCCACGTCGCGGGGTCTGGCACTGCAGGAACACCATGGTATAGGTGCCACGTCGCGGGGTCTGGCACTGCAGGCACACCATGGTATAGGTGCCACGTCGCAGGGTCTGGCACTGCAGGAACACCATGGTATAGGTGCCACGTCGCGGGGTCTGGCACTGCAGGAACACCATGGTATAGGTGCCATGTCGCAGGGTCTGGCACTGCAGGCACACCATGGTATAGGTGCCACGTAGCAGGGTCTGGCACTGCAGGCACACCATGGTATAGGTGCCATGTAGCAGGGTCTGGCACGGCAGGCACACCATGGTATAGGTGCCACGTCGCAGGGTCTGGCACTGCAGGCACACCATGGTATAGGTGCCACGTCGCAGGGTCTGGCACTACAGGCACACAATGGTATAGGTGCCACGTCATGGGGTCTGGCACTGCAGGCACACCATGGTATAGGTGCCACGTCGCAGGATCTGGCACTGCAGGCACACCATGGTATAGGTGCCACGTAGCAGGGTCTGGCACTGCAGGCACACCATGGTATAGGTGCCACGTCGCAGGGTCTGGCACTGCAGGCACACCATGGTATAGGTGCCACGTAGCAGGATCTGGCACTGCAGGCACACAATGGCATAGGTGCCACGTCACTGGCTCTGGCACTGCAGGCACACCATGGCATAGGTGCCACGTTGCAGGGTCTGGCACTGCAGGCACACCATGGTATAGGTGCCACGTCGCGGGGTCTGGCACTGCAGGCACACCATGGTATAGGTGCCACGTCGCGGGGTCTGGCACTGCAGGCACACCATGGTATAGGTGCCACGTCGCGGGGTCTGGCACTGCAGGCACACCATGGTATAGGTGCCACGTCGCGGTGTCTGGCACTGCAGGCACACCATGGTATAGGTGCCACGTCGCGGGGTCTGGCACTGCAGGCACACCATGGTATAGGTGCCACGTCGCGGGGTCTGGCACTGCAGGCACATCATGGTATAGGTGCCACGTCGCGGTGTCTGGCACTGCAGGCACACCATGGTATAGGTGCCACGTCGCGGGGTCTGGCACTGCAGGCACACCATGGTATAGGTGCCACATAGCAGGGTCTGGCACTGCAGGCACACCATGGTATAGGTGCCACGTCGCGGTGTCTGGCATTGCAGTCACACCATGGTATAGGTGCCACGTCGCGGGGTCTGGTACTACAGGCACACCATGGTATAGGGGGCACGTCGCGGGGTCTGGCACTGCAGGCACACCATGGTATAGGTGCCACGTCGCAGGGTCTGGCACTGCAGGCACACCATGGTATAGGTGCCACGTTGCGGGGTCTGGCACTGCAGGCACACCATGGTATAGGTGCCACGTCGCAGGGTCTGGCACTGCAGGCACACTATGGTATAGGTGCCACGTCGCGGGGTCTGCACTGCAGGCACACCATGGTATAGGTGCCACGTCGCGGGGTCTGGCACTGCAGGCACACCATGGTATAGGTGCCACGTCGCAGGGTCTGCACTGCAGGCACACCATGGTATAGGTGCCACGTCGCAGGGTCTGCACTGCAGGCACACCATGGTATAGGTGCCACGTCGCGGGGTCTGCACTGCAGGCACACCATGGTATAGGTGCCACGTCGCGGGGTCTGGCACTGGAGGCACACCATGGTATAGGTGCCATGTCGCGGGGTCTGGCACTGCAGGCACACCATGGTATTGGTGCCACGTCGCGGGGTCTGGCACTGCAGGCACACCATGGTGTAGGTGCCACGTCGCGGGCTCTGGCACTGCAGGCACACCATGGTATAGGTGCCACGTCGCAGGGTCTGGCACTGCAGGCACACCATGGTATAGGTGCCATGTCGCGGGGTCTGGCACTGCAGGCACACCATGGTATAGGTGCCATGTCGCGGGGTCTGGCACTGCAGGCACACCATGGTATAGGTGCCACGTCGCGGGGTCTGGCACTGCAGGCACACCATGGTATAGGTGCCACGTCGCGGGGTCTGGCACTGCAGGCACACCATGGTGTAGGTGCCACGTCGCGGGCTCTGGCACTGCAGGCACACCATGGTATAGGTGCCACGTCGCGGGCTCTGGCACTGCAGGCACACCATGGTATAGGTGCCACGTCGCGGGCTCTGGCACTGCAGGGTGCTGTGATATAGTGGCTCCCTCATACACTATTTGTTCATTTTCTAGGGGAGATTGTGTTCTGCGCTGTGGACGCCTCCTCTGTTCTGTCATCTGAGACGCCACTGTCGCATGACCGCGGAATGCTGAATGGCCGTGGCTCCCCGGTGCTGTGGCCCCTCAGGCACTGAAAGGGATTCATCATCTCACGCCCGAGGTTACCATGAAAACCTTTAATCAGCACGGGGCTCCATTTTTTCCTCCCAGACACGTAATGTTTCTCCTGAACGGGGCGATGTCCTGGGGCACCCAAAGTGTTAGACCCGTGGATTCTGCCCGTGCTCACGTGTGGATGTGACCCGTGGATACTGCCCGTGCTCACGTATGGATGTGACCCGTGGATACTGCCCGTGCTCACGTATGGATGTGACCCGTGGATACTGCCCGTGCTCACGTGTGGATGTGACCTGTGGATACTGCCCGTGCTCACGTGTGGATGTGACCCGTGGATACTGCCCGTGCTCACGTGTGGATGTGACCCGTGGATACTGCCCGTGCTCACGTGTGGATGTGACCCGTGGATACTGCCCGTGCTCACGTGTGGATGTGACCCGTGGATACTGCCCGTGCTCACGTGTGGATGTGACCCGTGGATAATGCCCGTGCTCACGTGTGGATGTGACCCGTGGATACTGCCCGTGATCACGTGTGGATGTGACCCGTGGATACTGCCCGTGCTCACGTGTGGATGTGACCCGTGGATACTGCCCGTGCTCACGTGTGGATGTGACCCGTGGATACTGCCCGTGCTCACGTGTGGATGTGACCCGTGGATACTGCCCGTGCTCACGTGTGGATGTGACCCGTGGATAATGCCCGTGCTCACGTGTGGATGTGACCCGTGGATACTGCCCGTGATCACGTGTGGATGTGACCCGTGGATACTGCCCGTGCTCACGTGTGGATGTGACCCGTGGATACTGGCCGTGCTCACGTGTGGATGTGACCCGTGGATACTGGCCGTGCTCACGTGTGGATGTGACCCGTGGATACTGGCCGTGCTCACGTGTGGATGTGACCCGTGGATACTGCCCGTGCTCACGTGTGGATGTGACCCGTGGATACTGCCCGTGATCACGTGTGGATGTGACCCGTGGATACTGCCCGTGATCACGTGTGGATGTGACCCGTGGATACTGCCCGTGCTCACGTGTGGATGTGACCCGTGGATACTGCCCGTGCTCACGTGTGGATGTGACCCGTGGATACTGCCCGTGCTCACGTGTGGATGTGACCCGTGGATACTGCCCGTGCTCACGTGTGGATGTGACCCGTGGATACTGCCCGTGCTCACGTGTCGATGTGACCCGTGGATACTGCCCGTGCTCACGTGTCGATGTGACCCGTGGATACTGCCCGTGCTCACGTGTGGATGTGACCCGTGGATACTGGCCGTGCTCACGTGTGGATGTGACCCGTGGATTCTGCCCGTGCTCACGTGTGGATGTGACCCGTGGATTCTGCCCGTGCTCACGTGTGGATGTGACCCGTGGATACTGCCCGTGCTCACGTGTGGATGTGACCCGTGGATTCTGCCCGTGCTCACGTGTGGATGTGACCCGTGGATACTGCCCGTGATCACGTGTGGATGTGACCCGTGGATACTGCCCGTGCTCACGTGTGGATGTGACCCGTGGATACTGCCCGTGCTCACGTGTGGATGTGACCCGTGGATACTGGCCGTGCTCACGTGTGGATGTGACCCGTGGATACTGCCCGTGCTCACGTGTGGATGTGACCCGTGGATTCTGCCCGTGCTCACGTGTGGATGTGACCCGTGGATACTGCCCGTGATCACGTGTGGATGTGACCCGTGGATACTGCCCGTGCTCACGTGTGGAAGTTACCCGTGGATACTGGCCGAGCTCACGTGTGGATGTGACCCGTGGATACTGGCCGTGCTCACGTGTGGATGTGACCCGTGGATACTGGCCGTGCTCACGTGTGGATGTGACCCGTGGATACTGGCCGTGCTCATGTGTGGATGTGACCCGTGGATACTGGCCGTGCTAACGTGTGGATGTGACCCGTGGATACTGGCCGTGCTCACGTGTGGATGTGACCCGTGGCTACTGGCCGTGCTCACGTGTGGATGTGACCCGTGGATTCTGCCCGTGATCACGTGTGGATGTGACCCGTGGATACTGCCCGTGCTCACGTGTGGAAGTTACCCGTGGATACTGCCCGTGCTCACGTGTGGATGTGACCCGTGGATACTGCCCGTGCTCACGTGTGGATGTGACCCGTGGATACTGGCCGTGCTCACGTGTGGATGTGACCCGTGGATACTGGCCGTGCTCACGTGTGGATGTGACCCGTGGATACTGCCCGTGATCACGTGTGGATGTGACCCGTGGATACTGCCCGTGCTCACGTGTGGATGTGACCCGTGGACCCTAAACACGAAGATAATGCAGAAGCTTAAGTCAACTCAAAGAAGGATTGAACGATGCATGCTGGGTAAGACCCGAAGAGAGGCAAAAATAATCAATGGGTTAGAAACCAAAGTCTGTGACATCAGCACAGGGGGGGAAGGAATGGAAATGGCAGTGACCCGGACATGTCCCGAGAAGAAACGACCATTGTTGGACTAAAGTTGTAATTGATTCCAGTGGAGATCAGAAGATGGAAAAGGGAATGAGAAAATGTATTGGGGAAGAGGGGCGGCCCCCACCGTGCCTGGGAGATCAGTGGGGAGACCTTCGTCCAGCAGTGGGGAGACCTTCGTCCAGCAGTGGGGAGGCCTTCGTCCAGCAGTGGGGAGGCCTTCGTCCAGCAGTGGGGAGGCCTTCGTCCAGCAGTGGGGAGGCCTTCGTCCAGCAGTGGGGAGGCCTTCGTCCAGCAGTGGGGAGGCCTTCGTCCAGCAGTGGGGAGGCCTTCGTCCAGCAGTGGGGAGGCCTTCGTCCAGCAGTGGGGAGGCCTTCGTCCAGCAGTGGGGAGGCCTTCGTCCAGCAGTGGGGAGGCCTTCGTCCAGCAGTGGGGAGGCCTTCATCCAGCAGTGGGGAGGCCTTCATCCAGCAGTGGGGAGGCCTTCATCCAGCAGTGGGGAGGCCTTCATCCAGCAGTGGGGAGGCCTTCATCCAGCAGTGGGGAGGCCTTCATCCAGCAGTGGGGAGGCCTTCATCCAGCCGTGGGGAGGCCTTCATCCAGCCGTGGGGAGGCCTTCATCCAGCCGTGGGGAGGCAATCATCCAGCCGTGGGGAGGCAATCATCCAGCAGTGGTGAGACTTTCATCCAGCAGTGGGGAGACTTTCATCCAGCAGTGGGGAGACCTTCATCCAGCAGTGGGGAGGCCTTCATCCAGCAGTGGGGAGGCCTTCATCCAGCAGTGGGGAGGCCTTCATCCAGCAGTGGGGAGGCCTTCATCCAGCAGTGGGGAGGCCTTCATCCAGCAGTGGGGAGGCCTTCATCCAGCAGTGGGGAGGCCTTCATCCAGCAGTGGGGAGGCCTTCATCCAGCAGTGGGGAGGCCTTCATCCAGCAGTGGGGAGGCCTTCATCCAGGAGTGGGGAGACCTTCATCCAGGAGTGGGGAGAACTTCATCCAGGAGTGGGGAGACCTTCATCCAGGAGTGGGGAGACCTTCATCCAGGAGTGGGGAGACCTTCATCCAGGAGTGGGGAGACCTTCATCCAGGAGTGGGGAGACCTTCATCCAGCAGTGGGGAGTGGGGAGACCTTCATCCAGGAGTGGGGAGGCCTTCATCCAGGAGTGGGGAGGCCTTCATCCAGGAGTGGGGAGGCCTTCATCCAGCAGCGGGGAGGCCTTCATCCAGCAGCGGGGAGGCCTTCATCCAGCAGCGGGGAGGCCTTCATCCAGCAGCGGGGAGGCCTTCATCCAGCAGCGGGGAAGCCTTCATCCAGCAGTGGGGAGACTTTCATCCAGCAGTGGGGAGACCTTCATCCAGCCGTGGGGAGGCCTTCATCCAGCCGTGGGGAGGCCTTCATCCAGCCGTGGGGAGGCCTTCATCCAGCCGTGGGGAGGCCTTCATCCAGCAGTGGGGAGGCCTTCATCCAGCAGTGGGGAGGCCTTCATCCAGCAGTGGGGAGGCCTTCATCCAGCAGTGGGGAGGCCTTCATCCAGCAGTGGGGAGGCCTTCATCCAGCAGTGGGGAGGCCTTCATCCAGCAGTGGGGAGGCCTTCATCCAGGAGTGGGGAGGCCTTCATCCAGGAGTGGGGAGGCCTTCATCCAGGAGTGGGGAGACCTTCATCCAGGAGTGGGGAGACCTTCATCCAGCAGTGGGAAGGCCTTCATCCGGCAGTGGGGAGGCCTTCATCCAGGAGTGGGGAGACCTTCATCCAGGAGTGGGGAGGCCTTCATCCAGGAGTGGGGAGGCCTTCATCCAGGAGTGGGGAGGCCTTCATCCAGCAGTGGGGAGACCTTCATTCAGCAGTGGGGAGACCTTCATCCAGCAGTGGGGAGGCACGGGGTGAGGAGACTCTGTGCTGTCCCACCCTCCCCCGTCGGTCCCCCCCACACATACACAACCTATACATACACACACACACACACACACTTCCCCATCTACCTTTTGGAGGTGGGGGAAGCTGCCTCTAACTCCAGACCCGGCGCTGATTGGCTCACCAGCGCACCTTGTGACGCGTCACCTCTCGGGATCGCAATTCTCTTGCATCCCCTGGCGGCTGACGCGTCACAGCGCGTAGTGAGCCGTGCAGCGAGGGGGGACTGGGACCGGCTCGGGGGGATACCCCAGCTGGTGAGTAACGCGGACGCAGCGGGACCAAAGCCGTAGGCTGCAGCCAGGGAGCGAGCGCGCTGGCGCTCTTGAGTGGTGATGTCACGCTCCCTGCTCGGCCGGGAGATTTGTGGCCGGCTAGGTGGGCATGCCGGGGGGCGCGGCCATGATGTCACGGAGCTGGTTCGTTCTCATTGGGCGAACCGCTCACGTGATGCGCCATCGAGGAGCAAATTCAATTTTGCTTGCTTCGGCAAGCAGCTATCTCACGCTGGCCACACACATGGCTGCAATGTGTTTCATCGCGGCCAGCGTCAGTGCCCGCTCAGCGCATCCTGGCCGCAGCCTTATTTCTCGTTTCATGAACATGAACCTCCCGCGGTTTATCTGGTGCTTGCTGACATAATACAGGGACATCAATTTAATTAGCATAAATTATCTACATTGTGCTTCTTATATAGTGTTAATCTACACAACAGGCCTCCAATTGTGCAAATGTTCATGGGGATTGAGCGAGAAATATATAACACCATGAAGAAGGAAGATGCGGCACCCCGGTGAGTCTTCACTGCTCACCGCCAGATCCCGGTGTAAATGATTTAAACATCTAAATCCTTAAAGGAACGTTTGAAAGCATCAAGAATGGAAAACATCTAAATGTAAAATGATAATTCTCTTCGACACTAAAACAAGAGGACTTGATGCTGAAATGGGGTTTCCTACACATTATCAGCATTTTTTTGAAATATCTCTCTCTGCCTCTCTGTTAAGTTTAACCACCCCCCCTCCCCCCCTGCTGCGCACACCCTCACACTGCTTATAGATATATGGTCCTGCATACTCTCCCGCATTTCTCACTGTCCTTTCATTCACTTATTGCCCTGTCTATTTAACCTTCTCTCTGCAATTCCCGTCCTACATCTCCTGCCTTGGGTTGTTATCTTGGTGTTATATCTGTGTTAAACTCGTGGAATAATCTGTATATCGGTATCGCTGACCTGAGGGAGAGAGGAACTCTCGAAAGCTCGTGTGTGTGTGTGTGTGTCACGGTAGCTCGTACAGGGTTATAATATACACCAAAATATCTGGGTTGAATTGAATGCGACTATGATATGATAAATATAGTTTATTCCTTTAAAGAAGGTGAACACACAAAATATACAAATAACACACAGAATATGGACACTTACTTATGGGTTGGACAATGAAGCAATCAGGTACAGGATTGGCAATTCATTCAGGATACAAAACGAAGTCACAACGAAGACCAAAAACGCGAAGACAATGGGTATAGGGTTTACACTGGTTTATATGGGATTCCAGCCTTATACCTTAACATTGGGTGCCAGGCATTGGTTCTCATTTACCTCCACCCAATGACCCTTTGCCAGCTAACGTGAGAAGCATTGTTGGACCATGCCCCCAGTTAGTTGGCACATGCGCACATCTGGCCCTTGGGGTCTCATTTCTCTAGCCCCACACTAAACACAGGGCGCCTAAAAGTGTACCAGACGTGGATCTGGTCAGGAAATCCTTTGTCTGTAAGTGTGAATGACAGCACTTACAGACCACTCAAACCCTGCGTTTCTCCGCCCTATTGTATACAATCAGAGTGGTGGAGCCTTTGATCAGGGGGTCTCTTGTAGACAACGGGTCGCCCCCCTGAGCATTAACATGAAGCAGAACCATTAACTTTCGCGGGCTTTTATCCCAGCCTTGAAATACAATACATTTCTTAATATCTACACATTAAAATAATCCGTTCAGCTGGGCCGAGCGGGCTGAAACTTGCCAGACCCTCATGCCGGAGGGGACTCTCCATGGTGGCCAAGTCTCAGCTCACTGCGACCCACCGGACCGGAGTTGCACAAATGCAGTTTTAAAAGCACTTTTGAACACGAGGCTTTTTCCTGCCATGCAAGTCAATGGCAGAAACCCAGACTTTACAATTACCCTGACTCCGTCCTGTTTCCCCGAGAGGGTCGGTATTTCCCATGCAATCCTGCCGGAACTATGACTACATGGTACCCAAATCTCAGCCCTCTAGGTTGAACAGGACCGGAGTTATGGGTTCCATGTTTCTGCACATTCTGACTTAGCCGTTTCCAAGCCACGCGGCTTTCCTCCATTAGAATCAATATGGCCGGCGCTGCCATAGGATTCAATGGGACCTCCGCTACCATTGAAGTCAATGGGAAACACACACTTTTTTACAGTTAACCCTACTCCGTCCGGTTCAGGGGAGAGGGCTGGAAATTGTCATGCTGGAGCAGTGACTACATCCTTGCCAAATCCCAGCCCTCTGGTTCCCACGGAACCGGAGTTATGGGTTTTCAGTTTACAGTGTTTTCCACTTAGTGCTTGAAAGCCACGCGGCTTTCACCGCCATTACGGTCAATGGTGCGACCCTCATGGCCGGCGCCACCCTTTCTCGCCGCCATTGATTGTCGGACCCGGTTGGGGTCGAGTGAGGCGGTTCTTAGGGGCCAGGGGCAAAATGAACTTTATTCCTGGGTGCCCTAGAACAAAAGTTCCCATGCCAATTGGACGTGAACTTGACCGAGACCTGAACAAAGCGTTTTTTAGACATTGTTTCCGCTCTTGCGGTCTGGCTGGCTGCCAGCTCGTCTCCGGAGGTCGGCTTCCAGGAATCCCAGTTGAAATGCATTACTCCGTTCACTTTCAATGGAGAACCGCCGCTCCTCCTCTCGGGCGCCACCTGCAGGTCTTCTACGATATCAGGCCCAAATTGCCGGAATCTCCATAGGGTTACATGGGGCTGTAATGGCGAACTATGGAGAGACTGCAAGATGGAGCCTGCAAAGGCGGGAAAAGGAACAAAGGGCTATAAACACCAAATTAACATTAACCCTTCCCCTCCCACCTGGATCCCAGTGTATGTGGTTGCTGCATACACTGCAAAGGTACAAACACCAATAATTGTACCCTGATACACACCTAGCAAATAAAACCGTTTGCCATGAAGCAGGGGAATAAAAATACATTAATTCCCTCTAAATGTGGGAATAGGATCACCAAGGGACGTACCATTTGGTTGTGAAGCAGGGGAACATATGTATAGTAAGTACATTTCGGGTTAACCCCTCACCTCCCAGACGGTGGAAGGGGGTGCCTAATGGGGATGACCCCTTTTATTACTCGCTTGGCACCCCTCCCCCGTCATTGTGTGTGTGTGTGTGTGTATGTGTATGTATATGTATATATATGTGCAGTGCTCGACAAACCCGGTCGCCAACTCGCCAGCTGCGATCGGATATTGGCTCGTGGCCAGTAACCTTTCCCCTGCTCTGCAAAAAAAAAATCCCCTGTTCGTAAAAAAAAAAAATTCGTAGTTGATTGGCTGTGACGTGGGATGGAGTTGCCAGGACTTCAAACCGCCCTTTCTGCACGGGTAAGTAATGGGGGGGAGGGGGTTGAGTGCGTGTGTGTCTGCTGCTCCTCCTCCTCCTCCTCCTCATATCCTCCTGTATAATTGTGTCAGCTCCTATAATTTACAATTTACTGATCCGGTCATGGAGGAGTTTGGACAGATTCTTCAGGTGGGGGGAATTTAATGCACTTTAAATATTTATATACTATAGACACTGATACTGTACATCCTTCCCCCTCTCTCCGGTGCTCCCACTGCCCGCACGGGTCGGAACATACTGTAAAAGCCGGGGGTTTTCCTTCCCCCCCCCCCTCCGGTCCGCGCGGGTCACATACTGTACTGTCCGGGGTGTTTCTCGCCCCCCCCCCCTCCGGTGTTCCCGCTGCCCGCGCGGGTCACGTAGTGGCCGGGGTGTTTCTCGCCCCCCCCTCCGGTGTTCCCGCTGCCAGCGCGGGTCACGTAGTGGCCGGGGTGTTTCTCGCCCCCCCTCCGGTGTTCCCCCTGCCCGCGCGGGTCACGTAGTGGCCGGGGTGTTTCTTCGCCCCCTCCCTCTCCTGTGTTCCCGCTGCCCGCGCGGGTCTGCAGATGTTGCAGTTGCCGGTGATTCTCTCCCCTCGGTGCTCCCGTTGCTCGCGTGGGACGGGAGGAAGTAGCGGGGTGTTTCTCCCCTCCGGTGCACGTCCCTTCCCGTGTGTGTGTATGGGTATGAGAGAGAGATTGAGAGAGTGTGTGTGTGTGTGTGAATATGTGTGTATGGGAGAGAGAGATTGTGTGTGTGTGTGTGTGTGTGTGTGTGTGTGTGTGTGTGTGTGTGTGTGTGTGTGTGTCGGCGAGAGAGATGGAGTATTTGTGTTTGTGTGTGTGTATGGGTATGAGAGAGAATGTGTGTGTGCAGGACACCAGAGGTAACCCCCCAGTCAGTCAGTCACCCACCCCCCCACTCAGTCAGTCACCCCCCCACTCAGTCAGTCACTCCCCCACCCACTCAGTCAGTCACCCCCCACTCAGTCAGTCACCCCCCCACCCAGTCACCCAGTAAGTCACCTCACCCCCCCCATCCAGTCAGTCACCCCACTCCCCCAGTCAGTCACCCAGTCAGTCAAAAGTCACCCTGTCAGTCATCCCACCCCCCCACCCAGTCACCAAGTCAGTCATCCCACCCCCCCACCCAGTCACCAAGTCAGTCATCCCACCCCCCCCACCCAGTCACCAAGTCAGTCATCCCACCCCCCCACCCAGTCAGTCATAAGTCAGTCATCCCACCCCCCCACCCAGTCAGTCATAAGTCAGTCTTCCCCCCCCACCCGGTCAGTCTTCCCCCCCACCCAGTCAGTCTTCCCCCCCACCCAGTCAGTCTTCCCCCCCACCCAGTCAGTCTTCCCCCCCCACCCAGTCAGTCCACCCCCCACCCAGTCAGTCACCCAGTCAGTCAAAGTCACCCAGTCAGTCATCCCACCCCCCCCCACCCCGTCAGCCATACGGTCAGCCATCCCACCCCCCACCCAGTCAGTCAACCCACCCCGTCAGTCATCCCACCCCCACCCCCCGTCAGTCAAAAGTCAGTCATCCCCCGCCCCCCCCCCACCCAGTCAGTCATCCCACCCCTCCCACCCACCCAGTCAGTCAGTTACCCCCCCCAGTCAGTCAGTTGCCTCCCCCCCGTCAGTCAGTTACCCCCGTCTCTCCCCCCCCTCTCTCTCTCCCCCCTCTCTCTCCCCCCTCTCTGTCTCTCCCCCCCTCTCTCTCTCCACCCCTCTGTCTCTCCACCCCCTCTCTGTCTCTCCACCCCCTCTCTGTCTCTCCCCTCTCTGTCTCTCTCTCTCCCCTCTCTGTCTCTCTCTCTCCCCCTCTGTCTCTCTCTCTCCCCTCTCTGTCTCTCTCTCTCCCCTCTCTGTCTCTCTCTCTCCCCTCTCTCTGTCTCTCTCTCTCCCCTCTCTGTCTCTCTCTCCCCCTCTCTGTCTCTCTCTCCCCCTCTCTGTCTCTCTCTCTCCCCTCTCGGTCTCTCTCTCTCCCCCCTCTGTCTCTCTCTCTCCCCCCTCTCTGTCTCTCTATCCCCCTTCTCTGTCTTTCCCCTCTCTGTCTTTCCCCTCTCTGTCTTTCCCCTCTCTGTCTCTCCCCTCTCTGTCTCTCCCCTCTCTGTCTCTCCCCTCTCTGTCTCTCCCCTCTCTGTCTCTGTCCCCTCTCTGTCTCTGTCCCCTCTCTGTCTCTGTCCCCTCTCTGTCTCTGTCCCCTCTCTGTCTCTGTCCCCTCTCTGTCTCTGTCCCCTCTCTGTCTCTGTCCCCTCTCTGCCCCTGTCCCCTCTCTGCCCCTGTCCCCTCTCTGTCTCTGTCCCCTCTCTGTCTCTGTCCCCTCTCTGTCTCTGTCCCCTCTCTGCCCCTGTCCCCTCTCTGCCCCTGTCCCCTCTCTGTCTCTGTCCCCTCTCTGTCTCTGTCCCCTCTCTGTCTCTGTCCCCTCTCTGTCTCTGTCCCCTCTCTGTCTCTGTCCCCTCTCTGTCTCTCTCCCCTCTCTGTCTCTCTCCCCTCTCTGTCTCTCTCCCCTCTCTGTCTCTCTCCCCTCTCTGTCTCTCTCCCCTCTCTGTCTCTCTCCCCTCTCTGTCTCTCTCCCCTCTCTGTCTCTCTCCCCTCTCTGTCTCTCTGACGCTCTGCCTCACACTCTGGATCTGGATATCTTATTTACCCTGTGTATCTTAACTGCCCTATACTACACCGAAATAACCTATATTCTGCTTTCTTCCAGATCTGACTCAAGCTTCACACGGGAGACATTGGAACCCCCCCTAACCCAGAAGACAGGTAGGAAACACATCCCCTCCAATGTAAAACATTGCGGGAATTAGGGTACCTGGACATTGAGGGACTGCGGATCAGGTAAGATCCCAGGCGGGATTGCTGCTTTAAATATTGTGAAGCGGGGGCATCCAGACACTGGTTAAGGGGTGCAGGAAACTAGTCATTCATTTCTGGCTTTTTTTTCTATATCCGACATTTATACACACATACACTCAATCTCACACACAAATACACACACACACACATACACACACACACACACATACACACACACACGTAACAAGGACTAATTGTAGTATAATGTAATACAATAAATAAACTTATGTCAAAAACGAATGTTCTTATTCGGGAATTTATTCAATTTATTTTATTTATGTATTTTTTTTTAAAGCGGGGCGGGTTGGGGGCGGGACTAGGGGCGGGACTAGGTGGCGAGTAGATTTTTTGGTTCGGCGAGTAGATTTTTGGGTGATTTGTCAAGCACTGTATATGTGTATGTATATATGTATATGTATATATATCTACTATATATTTCTGAGTTCACTGTATGACTGCGTCCCTAGCGGCAATCTCATTGGTCCCTTGGCCTGCCCGCCCCCACACCTCTCATTGGCCTGAGGCAGAGTGACGGGCCAAACAAAAAAATAAATAAAAAAACACACACACACACACACACTCAGCCCCCGTCAGTTGGACCGCAGCTCACCTTCCACACACCCCCCCCCCCTCCTCTCCCGGTGCCCCTCACTCTCTCCCCCCTCCCCACCTCACCCAAATCCCCACGCTCCGCAACATCCCCAGCCGCACCATCACCCTCACCGTGCGCCGCGGAGGAAGCGCGGCCCTCCTGCTCAGCAGCAAACTCCAGGCTCCTCCTCCCTCGCGGCGCGGCCCGGGCCTCCTGCTCTCCCCCTCACGTGCGCCGCTCCCGGAGAGGGGAAGCGCGGCCCGGGCCTCCTGCTCTCCCCCTCACGTGCGCCGCTACCGGAGAGGGGAAGCGCGGCCCGGGCCTCCTGCTCTCCCCCTCACGTGCGCCGCTACCGTGGGAGCGGCCGGACGAGTGAGTGAGCGGCCTTCACCTCCCCTCACCTCCCCTCACCCACCCCTCACCCCCCTTCACCTCCCCTCCACCCCCCTTCACCTCCCCTCCACCCCCCCCGCCCCCCCCCCGGCGCCGCTACAGTCAGCGGGGGAGCGCGCGCCCGGGACACAGCGGGGGAGCGGCCACAACAAGCTGCCTCCCGCCTCAGATCCACGTGGGAGCTGCTGGACGGGTGAGGGAGCTGCTGGACGGGTGAGTGAGCTGCTGGACGGGTGAGTGAGCGGCCGGACAGGTGACTGAGCGGCCTTCACCCCCCCTCACCTCCCCTCACCCACCCCTCACCTCCCCTCACCCACCCCTCACCTCCCCTCACTCCACTTCCCCTCCCTTCCACCTCCACCTCCCTTCACCCCCCCTCCACCTCCCCTTCACCCCCCCTCCACCTCCCCTTCACCCCCCCTTCACCCCCCCTCCACCTCCCCTTCACCCCCCCTCCACCTCCCCTCCACCCCCCCTTCACCTCTCCTCCACCCCCCCTTCACCTCTCCTCCATCCCCGCCCTTCACCTCCCCTCCACCCCCCCTTCACCTCCCCTCCACCCCCACCTTCACCTCCCCTTCCCTCCCCCCTCCTCACCACCTCCCCCCACCTTCACACCACCCCCCACCTTCACCCCTTCGCACCACCTCCCCCCCTTTGCACCACCTCCCCCCCCTTCCCACCACCTCCCCCCCCCACCACCTCCCCCCCCCACCACCACCTCCCCCCCCCCTCCACCACCTCCCCCCCCACCACCTCCCCCCCCCTTCCCACCACCTCCCCCCCTTCCCCCCTCCTCTCCCCCCTTCCCCCCTCCTCTCCCCCTCCCCCTTCTTCCCCCCACCTCCCCCCTTCCCCACCACCTCCCCCCCCCTTCCCCACCACCTCCCCCCCCTTCCCCACCACCTCCCCCTTCCCACCTTCCCCCCTTCTTCCCCCCACCTCCCCCCCCTTCCCCACCACCTCCCCCCAACACACACACGTAGACGTAGACACACACACACGTACACGTAGACACACACACACATGTACACGTAGACACACACACACGTACACGTAGACACACACACACGTACACGTAGACACACACACACACGTACACGTACACGTAGACACACACACACACACACACACGTATACACACACACGTATACACACACACACACGTATACACACACACGTATACACACACACACACGTATACACACACACACACACACGTATACACACACACGTATACACACACACGTATACACACACACACGTATATACACACACACACACACGTATACACACACACACATGTATACACACACACGTATACACACACACGTATACTCACACACACACACACACGTATACACACACACACACACGTATACACACACACACACACACGTATACACACACACACACACACGTATACACACACACGTATACACACACACACACACACACATGTATACACACACACACACATGTATATACACACACACACACACATGTATACACACACACACATGTATACACACACACACATGTATACACACACACACATGTATACACACACACATGTATACACACACACACACACACACATGTATACACACACACACACACATGTATACACACACACACACACACATGTATACACACACACACACACACACACACACACACATACACACACACACAAATGTATACACACACGTACACACACACACACACACACACACACACACACACACACACACACATACAATGTATACACACAAACATGTATACACACACTCAATGTATACACACACACATGTATACACACACATGTATACACACACACACGTACACATACACACACATGTATACACACACACATACAATGTATACACACAAACATGTATACACACACACGTACACATACACACACCTGTATACACACACACACACACATACATACAATGTATACACACACACACGTATACACACACACACACACACACACACACTATCCCCAGCACCACCACATCAGCACACCGGTATCCCATGCCCCCCCAGCACACTGGCATTCTCGGCTCCCCGCCATTCCCAGCCCCCATCAACACCATCAGCACCCACACATCGCCACCTTTGCACCTCCCCCATCGGCACACCCACATCCGCACCCCCACATCAGCACCAAACCCTCCCAAATCAGCACACCGATACAATCACCATAAGTACAGCCACAGCAGCACTACCACCGCACATGGGCCGCGTGGACCACTCCCCACCCAAATGCCACACCCACACCACAAACATCCTGGGCAACGCCGGGGCTCTCAGCTAGTATATATATATATATGTGTGTGTGTGTGCTTTACAATACACGTGGCATAATATATTATAACACAACGGGAATAAGCGCTTCAGACATAACAGGAAAAGGTGTCCCTGCCCCGAAGAGCTTGCAATCGAAGCTTGTTTTATAATATCAATTGTTAGTCCAAATAGAAACGGTATCGCCTAATACTGAAGTACTCGCTGTCCTATCGCACCTGGACTAACGGGGCTCTCGCTCCCCTGATCACTGCAGGTGTATCTGAAGACCCAGCCTGTGTGATGTTGGAGGTGCATGTTTTAAACAGTAACATGTAGCCTGTTGAAGCGTGTCCCACCAAAGACATAGGCTGCACTTGGTGTGAGAAATACATTGAGTATCATGGAACAAGAATCACATTTCTGCCTGACCCCCCCTTCTGCTTGTCAGCTCCTTAAGTTCAGCTGCAGGCATTTGTTCCACATACATATGTTGCCCTTTCTGCCTGTGAGCAGGTAGCCAGTGAGTTGCTACAGCAACCTCTGAGATTCTTCTCAGAATGGGCAATTCTGCTTCCCCTCTTGTTTGTTTCCAGATAGTCTGTCCCAAGACTATTCCTGCTACCCAGAATTCCCTCACACTTCCTTTTACTTCCAACATTGGCTGAGTGAGTACCTTCTGTTACCTCTCTACTGGCAAGGCCTCATCCTTTTCACCTGCCCTTACTAAAAGCACACACACAGATACACTTTTCCAACACAAACATCTCATCCACAAATGCCTGTTTTTATTGCTGCTTTCCTAAATAAAGTGAAGGAAATATACAGGACTTGTTGTGCTTTGGAAAGAGGGCTGAGTTGAAGCTATCTTAGCTATTCATACCACACATGACTCTGGCCTCAGAATATTGAGAGTTACCTCTCGGTTTCAAGTATATCCTGGGCACAGAGTTATGATGACACTACATGGATACATTAAGTGAGGAGGTTATTAGTGAGGAGGATTATACATTATATTTAAAGACATTGCATAAAGAGTTAAAGACAATAGATGTTATGGGCGTGTGTAACAGTTACAGACCAGATTAAAATGTGAGGCTGAAGTCTTGAAAAACTTAATGGTGGCGGCTGTGAGAGTCTCCGGTAGGTTGTTCCAGTTTTGGGTGCACGGTAAGAGAAGGAGGAACGGCCGGATACTTTGCTGAACCTTGGGACCATGAACAGTCTTTTAGAGTCAGATCTCAGATGATAGGTGCTGCATGTGGTAGGGGTGAGGAGCTTGTTCAGATAGGTGGGTAGCTTGCCCAGAAAGTATTTGAAGGGAAGACAGGAAAGGTGAACTTTGCGCCTAGACTCGAGTGATGACCATTCTAGTTCTCTGAGCATTTCGCAGTGATGTGTTGTAGTTACATTGGAGAACAAAACGGCATATTGAGTTGTAGAGGGTGTCTTGTTTGTTAAGGTGGGTTTGGGGTGCCGTACCATATACGATGTCCCCATAGTCTATAATTGGCATTAGCATCTGCTGTGCGATACGTTTTCTGACCAGCAGACTTAGGCTGGGGCCATAGAGGGGTTGTCAGTGCTGGACCGCGCTGACACTCGCCTGCTGAAATCTGCGCGATTTCATGCCCATGCAGGCGAGCCAGCGGGCGCGATCGGAGGCGGGGGGAGACTGAGGGAGGCGGGGCAGTGATATCGCTGGGCCAATTGCCCGCGACGCGCCGACGTCACAGCGCCGTGACGTTGATGCAGCTCCGCGCTGATTGGATGTTTTCAGCCGACAGCGCGCTGAAAAACAGCTTGGCTGTTGGCTGAAAACTCCAGCGCCTCAGCACGCCTGCGGACGCTCGCGTGAGCCCCCTCTCAAGGCATCTTCATTGAGGATGCAGGGGCTCAGCGCGGAGCGTCCGCACGGCTCAGCGCTGCCTGTCCTTCTATGGACTCGGCCTTAGGGAGGATTTGTTCCTGTAAAATACACCTAATTTGGCATAGGTTTTGGATGTCGGGGTATCACTGTGCATCCCAAATGTTAAATGGGGGTCATACCACATTTTCCCATGACTTTGGATAGTATTGGGAGAAGGGAGATTGGCGTGTAGTTGGAGACAGTGTTTTCTTACATGTAACCGGAGAGCCGTGTTCTATACGGTAATGATGGGGCTCACACCGTGTACATGTAACCGGAGAGCCGTGTTCTATACGGTAATGATGGGGCTCACACCGTGTACATGTAACCGGAGAGCCGTGTTCTATACGGTAATGATGGGGCTCACACGTGTACATGTAACCGGAGAGCCGTGTTCTATACGGTAATGATGGGGCTCACACCGTGTACATGTAACCCGAGAGCCGTGTTCAATACGGTAATGATGGGGCTCACACCGTGTACATGTAACCGGAGAGCCGTGTTCTGTACGGTAATGATGGGGCTCACACCGTGTACATGTAACCGGAGAGCCGTATTCTGTACGGTAATGATGGGGCTCACACCGTGTACATGTAACCGGAGAGCCGTATTCTGTACGGTAATGATGGGGCTCACACCGTGTACATGTAACCGGAGAGCCGTGTTCTATACCGTAATGATGGGGCTCACACCGTGTACATGTAACCGGAGAGCCGTGTTCTATACCGTAATGATGGGGCTCACACCGTGTACATGTAACCGGAGAGCCGTGTTCTATACGGTAATGATGGGGCTCACACCGTGTACATGTAACCGGAGAGCCGTGTTCTATACGGTAATGATGGGGCTCACACCGTGTACATGTAACCGGAGAGCCGTGTTCTATACGGTAATGATGTGGCTCACACCGTGTACATGTAACCGGAGAGCCGTGTTCTATACGGTAATGATGGGGCTCACACCGTGTACATGTAACCGGAGAGCCGTGTTCAATACGGTAATGATGGGGCTCACACCGTGTACATGTAACCGGAGAGCCGTGTTCAATACGGTAATGATGGGGCTCACACCGTGTACATGTAACCGGAGAGCCGTGTTCTGTACGGTAATGATGGGGCTCACACCGTGTACATGTAACCGGAGAGCCGTGTTCTGTACGGTAATGATGGGGCTCACACCGTGTACATGTAACCGGAGGGCCGTGTTCTGTACGGTAATGATGGGGCTCACACCGTGTACATGTAACTGGAGAGCCGTGTTCTTTACGGGAATGATGGAACTCACACCGTGTACATGTAACCGGAGAGCCGTGTTCTATACGGTAATGATGGGGCTCACACCGTGTACATGTAACCGGAGAGCTGTGTTCTATACGGTAATGATGGGGCTCACACCGTGTACATGTTACCGGAGAGCCGTGTTCTATACGGTAATGATGGGGCTCACACCGTGTACATGTAACCGGAGAGCCGTGTTCTATACGGGAATGATGGGGCTCACACCGTGTACATGTAACCGGAGAGCCGTGTTCTATACGGGAATGATGGGGCTCACACCGTGTACATGTAACCGGAGAGCCGTGTTCTATACGGTAATGATGGGGCTCACACCGTGTACATGTAACCGGAGAGCCGTGTTCTATACGGTAATGATGGGGCTCACACGTGTACATGTAACCGGAGAGCCGTGTTCTATACGGTAATGATGGGGCTCACACCGTGTACATGTAACCGGAGAGCCGTGTTCTATACGTAATGATGTGGCTCACACCGTGTACATGTAACCGGAGAGCCGTGTTCTGTACGGTAATGATGGGGCTCACACGTGTACATGTAACCGGAGAGCCGTGTTCTATACGGTAATGATGGGGCTCACACTGTGTACATGTAACTGGAGAGCCGTGTTCTATACGGTAATGATGGGGCTCACACCGTGTACATGTAACCGGAGAGCCGTGTTCTATACGTAATGATGTGGCTCACACCGTGTACATATAACCGGAGAGCCGTGTTCTGTACGGTAATGATGGGGCTCACACGTGTACATGTAACCGGAGAGCCGTGTTCTATACGGTAATGATGGGGCTCACACCGTGTACATGTAACCGGAGAGCCGTGTTCTATACGGTAATGATGGGGCTCACACCGTGTACATGTAACCGGAGAGCCGTGTTCTATACGGTAATGATGGGTCTCACACCGTGTACATGTAACCGGAGAGCCGTGTTCTATACGTAATGATGTGGCTCACACCGTGTACATGTAACCGGAGAGCCGTGTTCTATACGGTAATGATGGGGCTCACACGTGTACATGTAACCGGAGAGCCGTGTTCTATACGGTAATGATGGGGCTCACACCGTGTACATGTAACCGGAGAGCCGTGTTCTAGGCGGTAATGATGGGGCTCACACCGTGTACATGTAACCGGAGAGCCGTGTTCTATACGTAATGATGTGGCTCACACCGTGTACATGTAACCGGAGAGCCGTGTTCTATACGGTAATGATGGGGCTCACACGTTTACATGTAACCGGAGAGCCGTGTTCTATACGGTAATGATGGGGCTCACACATGTAACCGGAGAGCCGTGTTCTATACGGTAATGATGGGGCTCACACCGTGTACATGTAACCGAAGAGCCGTGTTCTGTACGGGAATGATGGAACTCACACCGTGTACATGTAACCGGAGAGCCGTGTTCTATACGGTAATGATGGGGCTCACACCGTGTACATGTAACCGGAGAGCCGTGTTCTGTACGGTAATGATGGGGCTCACACCGTGTACATGTAACCGGAGAGCCGTGTTCTGTACGGTAATGATGGGGCTCACACCGTGTACATGTAACCGGAGAGCCGTGTTCTATACGGTAATGATGGGGCTCACACCGTGTACATGTAACCGGAGAGCCGTGTTCTATACGGGAATTATGGGGCTCACACCGTGTACATGTAACCGGAGAGCCGTGTTCTATACGGGAATGATGGGGCTCACACCGTGTACATGTAACCGGAGAGCCGTGTTCTGTATGGTAATGATGGGGCTCACACCGTGTACATGTAACCGGAGAGCCGTGTTCTATACGGGAATTATGGGGCTCACACCGTGTACATGTAACCGGAGAGCCGTGTTCTATACGGGAATGATGGGGCTCACACCGTGTACATGTAACCGGAGAGCCGTGTTCTGTATGGTAATGATGGGGCTCACACCGTGTACATGTAACCGGAGAGCCGTGTTCTATACGGTAATGATGGGGCTCACACCGTGTACATGTAACCGGAGAGCCGTGTTCTATACCGTAATGATGGGTCTCACACCGTGTACATGTAACCGGAGAGCCGTGTTCTATACGTAATGATGTGGCTCACACCGTGTACATGTAACCGGAGAGCCGTGTTCTATACGGTAATGATGGGGCTCACACGTGTACATGTAACCGGAGAGCCGTGTTCTATACGGTAATGATGGGGCTCACACCGTGTACATGTAACCGGAGAGCCGTGTTCTATACGGTAATGATGGGGCTCACACCGTGTACATGTAACCGGAGAGCCGTGTTCTATACGTAATGATGTGGCTCACACCGTGTACATGTAACCGGAGAGCCGTGTTCTATACGGTAATGATGGGGCTCACACGTGTACATGTAACCGGAGAGCTGTGTTCTATACGGTAATGATGGGGCTCACACATGTAACCGGAGAGCCGTGTTCTATACGGTAATGATGGGGCTCACACCGTGTACATGTAACCGAAGAGCCGTGTTCTGTACGGGAATGATGGAACCCACACCGTGCACATGTAACCGGAGAGCCGTGTTCTATACGGTAATGAAGGAGCTCACACCGTGTACATGTAACCGGAGAGCCGTGTTCTATACGGTAATGATGGGGCTCACACCGTGTACATGTAACCGGAGAGCCGTGTTCTGTACGGTAATGATGGGGCTCACACCGTGTACATGTAACCGGAGAGCCGTGTTCTGTACGGTAATGATGGGGCTCACACCGTGTACATGTAACCGGAGAGCCGTGTTCTGTACGGTAATGATGGGGCTCACACCGTGTACATGTAACCGGAGAGCCGTGTTCTATATGGTAATGATGGGGCTCACACCGTGTACATGTAACCGGAGAGCCGTGTTCTATACGGGAATGATGGGGCTCACACCGTGTACATGTAACCGGAGAGCCGTGTTCTGTATGGTAATGATGGGGCTCACACCGTGTACATGTAACCGGAGAGCCGTGTTCTGTATGGTAATGATGGGGCTCACACCGTGTACATGTAACCGGAG
Source organism: Ascaphus truei (assembly GCF_040206685.1). Taxonomy (NCBI): domain Eukaryota; kingdom Metazoa; phylum Chordata; class Amphibia; order Anura; family Ascaphidae; genus Ascaphus; species Ascaphus truei. The sequence goes on from NC_134488.1 coordinate 137,256,492, forward strand.
AGCCGTGTTCTATACGGTAATGATGGGGCTCACACCGTGTACATGTAACCGGAGAGCCGTGTTCTATACGGTAATGATGGGGCTCACACCGTGTACATGTAACCGGAGAGCCGTGTTCTACACGGTAATGATGGGGCTCACACCGTGTACATGTAACCGGAGAGCCGTGTTCTATACGGTAATGATGGGGCTCACACCGTGTACATGTAACCGGAGAGCCGTGTTCTATACGGGAATGATGGGGCTCACACCGTGTACATGTAACCGGAGAGCCGTGTTCTATACGGTAATGATGGGGCTCACACCGTGTACATGTAACCGGAGAGCCGTGTTCTGTACGGTAATGATGGGGCTCACACCGTGTACATGTAACCGGAGAGCCGTGTTCTGTACGGTAATGATGGGGCTCACACCGTGCACATGTAACCGGAGAGCCGTGTTCTATACGGTAATGATGGGGCTCACACGTGTACATGTAACCGGAGAGCCGTGTTCTATACGGTAATGATGGGGCTCACACCGTGTACATGTAACCGGAGAGCCGTGTTCTATACGGTAATGATGGGGCTCACACCGTGTACATGTAACCGGAGAGCCGTGTTCTATACGGTAATGATGGGGCTCACACCGTGTACATGTAATCAGAGAGCCAGGTAACGTTCCATGTTTTTTAACATGTCCCCCTTTCTTTTCCCAGGGTGCCCCGCTGTCTCTCTGTCACACAGCAGAGATGTCGCTGTCACTGGAGGGTGTCCCAGAAGCAAACTGGGAGGAGAAGTCGGATGAGCATGCAGACACAACCCCAGGTGAATAAGCAGGGTTAGATCCATACATTATTATACATTATTATTATTATTATATAGCGCTGGGCATGCAGACACAACCGCAGGTGAATAAGCAGGGTTAGATCCATACATTATTATACATTATTATATAGCGCTGGGCATGCAGACACAACCCCAGGTGAATAAGCAGGGTTAGATCCATACATTATTATACATTATTATACATTATTATATAGCGCTGGGCATGCAGACACAACCCCAGGTGAATAAGCAGGGTTAGATCCATACATTATTATACATTATTATATAGCGCCGGGCGTGCAGACACAACCCCAGGTGAATAAGCAGGGTTAGATCCATACATTATTATACATTATTATATAGCGCTGGGCATGCAGACACAACCCCAGGTGAATAAGCAGGGTTAGATCCATACATTATTATACATTATTATACAGCGCTGGGCATGCAGACACAACCGCAGGTGAATAAGCAGGGTTAGATCCATACATTATTATACATTATTATATAGCGCTGGGCGTGCAGATACAACCCCAGGTGAATAAGCAGGGTTAGATCCATACATTATTATACATTATTATATAGCGCTGGGCATGCAGATACAACCCCAGGTGAATAAGCAGGGTTAGATCCATACATTATTATACATTATTATACAGCGCTGGGCGTGCAGACACAACCGCAGGTGAATAAGCAGGGTTAGATCCATACATTATTATACATTATTATACAGCGCTGGGCATGCAGACACAACCGCAGGTGAATAAGCAGGGTTAGATCCATACATTATTATACATTATTATATAGCGCTGGGCATGCAGATACAACCCCAGGTGAATAAGCAGGGTTAGATCCATACATTATTATACATTATTATACAGCGCTGGGCGTGCAGACACAACCGCAGGTGAATAAGCAGGGTTAGATCCATACATTATTATACATTATTATATAGCGCTGGGCATGCAGATACAACCCCAGGTGAATAAGCAGGGTTAGACCCATACATTATTATACATTATTATATAGCGCTGGGCGTGCAGACACAACCCCAGGTGAATAAGCAGGGTTAGATCCATACATTATTATACATTATTATATAGCGCTGGGCATGCAGACACAACCCCAGGTGAATAAGCAGGGTTAGATCCATACATTATTATACATTATTATATAGCGCTGGGCATGCAGACACAACCCCAGGTGAATAAGCAGGGTTAGATCCATACATTATTATACATTATTATATAGCGCTGGGCATGCAGACACAACCCCAGGTGAATAAGCAGGGTTAGATCCATACATTATTATACATTATTATATAGCGCTGGGCATGCAGACACAACCCCAGGTGAATAAGCAGGGTTAGATCCATACATTATTATACATTACTATATAGCGCTGGGCATGCAGACACAGGTGAATAAGCAGGGTTAGATCCATACATTATTATACATTATTATATAGCGCTGGGCATGCAGACACAACCCCAGGTGAATAAGCAGGGTTAGACCCATACATTATTATACATTATTATATAGCGCTGGGCATGCAGACACAACCCCACGTGAATAAGCAGGGTTAGACCCATACATTATTATACATTATTATATAGCGCTGGGCATGCAGACACAACCCCAGGTGAATAAGCAGGGTTAGATCCATACATTATTATACATTATTATACATTATTATATAGCGCTGGGCATGCAGACACAACCCCACGTGAATAAGCAGGGTTAGATCCATACATTATTATACATTATTATATAGCGCTGGGCATGCAGACACAACCCCAGGTGAATAAGCAGGGTTAGATCCATACACTATTATACATTATTATATAGCGCTGGACATGCAGACACAACCCCAGGTGAATAAGCAGGGTTAGATCCATACATTATTATACATTATTATTATAATTATATAGCGCTGGGCATGCACGCAGGGTGTTACACCGACACCTGTAATCTGAAGCACCGGCAGGTCCGCTAAGTGCTCAGATACATTCATCCCAGAAGTGAGTTTGCGCTGTAATTGTGCGATGTGAAGTTTACCCAACACAACTAATCACAAGAGTTTGTACACAGATACCTCAGTGCATGACACGCGTGTGGATGGCGTGTGGGAGAGTGGGTTACATTTATTGGTGTTTCCATGCTACTGTAAATGCCTTTCTAAAAAGTCAGCTCTCCAACCGAGCTGTTAGATATTCTCCTAAGGCAGGGGCGGGGCCAAGGGGGGCGGGGCGAAGGGGGGGCGGGGCCAAGGGTGCAGGGGCGGGCATGGCCAAGGGGGGCAGGGCATGGCCACGGTGGGCAGGGGCGGGGCATGGCCAGGGGGGGCGGGGCATGGCCAAGGGGGGCAGGGGCGGGGTATGGCCACGGGGGGTGGGGCATAGCCAAGGTGGGCAGGGGCGGGGCATGGCCAAGGGGGGTGGGGCATAGCCAAGGTGGGCAGGGGCGGGGCATGTCCAAGGTGGGGCAGGGACAGGCCAGGTTAGGCTGGGCAGGGGAGTTGCCAGTGTGGGGCGGGGCACTAATTGTAACCATAATAATAACCATGAGGATCCGTGTGTACTGGTAACGAGGCCGTGCTGCGCCATTAAACCCCTGGCTCTGGAAGACCAGTTAATGGACCGTAATCTATCCTAGACATAGCACCGCTTAGTAAATATGGCCAAACATATTTGACCTAAACCAGCAATCCCCATATCCTCATATCCCGATATCCCCCATATCCCCCATATCCCCTATATCCCCCATATCCCCCATATCCCCTATATCCCCTATATCCCCCATATCCCCCATATCCCTATATCCCCGATATACCCCATATCCCTATGAGCTGAACTGTGCTCTTTATTTAGCTCCAGATCCCCCCCAGGTCCCCATCTCTTTCTGTACCTGTGTATCTTGTCCTTTTTGGGATATCAATATGGCTGCCATCCAAGGCTCACTTCCATGGACCAATAGGAACCTGCAATGTCATCAGAGCACGGCATTGAGGCTTCCTATTGGTCTAACCCGGCCACCATCTTTTACTTTAATTGAACTGGTACAGGATAGCATAAATATCCCTGGAACCAAGGGTGGGGAGGGGGTCCCCCCAACGTAGCGTGGTTTAACGTTGGGGGTCCCTCCTGTGCTGTTTCTGTATGATGCTGCTTTAAACCTTATGGTGCTGACGTGTATCATTCAGGGAACATTGTCCCATTATAGGGTGCGGAGGGAACGGAAGTGGGACCCCCCTCTACTTCCGTTCACATCACTGGGGTCGGTCGCACTCCCTGCGACCCGGGGGTTCTGCCAATGTTCTGACTCACCAGCGCTCTATACTTCATTTCAGTGCACACGTCAAAGTAACGGGGAATGTCACGCGATGTATGTAACGTCTCCATGGCGTTCGCACATCACAGGCGTGATCTGCGCGTGTTCCTGTGCAGCCTCCCGGAGCAGCGATCCCGCCGGGATATTCGTAATGTTGGGTCTAGTTCCAGCCTCGCACATAGCACATCACAGACTGACACGGCACAGGGATCTCTTCATGCAGGGGGGCTCAACTCCCGTCCGCAAGACCCCCCAACAGGTAAGGTTTTAAGGATATCCCAGCTTCAGCACAGGCGGCTCAGTCGAAGACTGAGCCACTGATTGAGCCACCTGTGCTGAAGCAGGGATATCCTTAAAACCTTACCTGTTGGGGGGGTCTTGCGGGCTGGAGTTGAGCCCCCCTGTCTTACTGCATGGAAAGCGCCTGGCCACGTAACACACCTTCTGTGTGACTCTAAACTGTTGTGTTTTTAAAGGACAAATCCCATTAACAAATGTTACCAAATACACAACCCAGACTGGTATTGTTGGGCGATGGCCTCGGTTTCATACATAACTAATGTAAGAATCCTACAGTTAATCCAATGGCGTTATGATCAAGGTTCTAGATGCATCTAAAACACAATATATGGGCTGTGCCCGTGCAGGACATACAGAAGGTAAGTGGGCCTTTCTCAGCTGTGTGTAAGTGCATGTTTTGGTGTCCGTTTCACTGCCATTCTCACACTGTTCTCTGCTTCTCTGACCCAGACCCGCTGTTAGATCACTCCGACGCCCCCTCGGTCCTCGAGGACTCCCCGCCCCCTCCGTGCCCGGATTGCGGCCGGACCTTCCAGACGCTGCGCGCTCACAACCTGCACCGACGCAACCACGCTGCCGACCTCTCCTACACCTGCAAGGACTGCGACGCGGCCCGAGCTGGCGCCACCGGGGGCAGCGGCAAACCCTACACTTGCGCCGACTGCGGGCGCCGCTTCTGCTGGCTGCTGGCCCTGCACAGCCACCATGAACAGCAGCACACGGGCCATCGTGGCTACCAGTGTGCAGAGTGTGGCAAGCAGCTGCTCAGCCAACCGGCCTTCCGCAGGCACCGACAGGGTCACCGGAAGGACAGGGTCTGCGTCTGGTGCGGGAAGGCGTTTAGCTGCTCGGCCAAGCTGTCCCGCCATATGCGCATCCACACTGGGGAGAGGCCCTACAAATGCCCTGAGTGCCCGCAGGCCTTCACACAGCTGGAGACCTTGCGTGTCCACCAGTGGGTGCACGAGGACCCAAAGCCGTACCACTGCGAGGACTGTGGGCGCCGGTTCCGAGCCCAGCACACATTCGAGAAGCACCAGAACCTGCACAGCTCGCGCCAGCCCCACGCCTGCCCCATCTGCGGCAAGACTTTCTTCTTCTCGTCCCGTTACAAGCGCCACCTGCGCGTCCACACGGGCGAGAGGCCCTTCCAGTGCCAGCAGTGCGGCAAGAGCTTCAACCAGCGCTCCAACTACCAGCGCCACCGGCAGATCCATGCAGGAAAGAGGCCCTTCCCCTGCAGCCTGTGCGAGAAAAGCTTCAGCCAGGCTTCCAACTACCGCCGCCACCTGCAGACTCACAGGAAGGAGCGGCAGGGGTGGGCGGAGGAAGAGGAGGGAGACTACACGTGTACGGAGTGTGGGGTGCGCTTCACAAGAGAGGGGGGGCTGCACGAACATTACATTCAGCACGCCAGGGGGGAGCTGTGATTTGCAGCCCAAGAGACAGCCCTGTGTGTCCGGCCCAAGGATAAGAGCGTAAGGGACCGCTGCCCGCACTGACCCTGTCCTGGGTATAAACAGGGTGCTGCCCGCACTGACCCTGTCCTGGGTATAACAGAGGGTGCTGCCCACACTGACCCTGTCCTGGGTATAACAGAGGGTGCTGCCCGCACTGACCCTGTCCTGGGTATAACAGAGGGTGCTGCCCACACTGACCCTGTCCTGGGTATAAACAGAGGGTGCTGCCCGCACTGACCCTGTCCTGGGTATAACAGAGGGTGCTGCCCACACTGACCCTGTCCTGGGTATAACAGAGGGTGCTGCCCGCACTGACCCTGTCCTGGGTATAACAGGGTGCTGCCCACTCTGACCCTGTCCTGGGTATAACAGAGGGTGCTGCCCACACTGACCCTGTCCTGGGTATAACAGAGGGTGCTGCCCGCACAGACCCTGTCCTGGGTATAACAGGGTGCTGCCCACTCTGACCCTGTCCTGGGTATAACAGAGGGTGCTGCCCACACTGACCCTGTCCTGAGTATAACAGAGGGTGCTGCCCGCACTGACCCTGTCCTGGGTATAACAGAGGGTGCTGCCCGCACTGACCCTGTCCTGGGTATAACAGAGGGTGCTGCCCGCACTGACCCTGTCCTGGGTATAACAGAGGGTGCTGCCCGCACTGACCCTGTCCTGGGTATAACAGAGGGTGCTGCCCGCACTGACCCTGTCCTGGGTATAACAGAGGGTGCTGCCCGCACTGACCCTGTCCTGGGTATAACAGAGGGTGCTGCCCGCACTGACCCTGTCCTGGGTATAAACAGAGGGTGCTGCCCGCACTGACCCTGTCCTGGGTATAAACAGAGGGTGCTGCCCGCACTGACCCTGTCCTGGGTATAAACAGAGGGTGCTGCCCGCACTGACCCTGTCCTGGGTATAACAGAGGGTGCTGCCCGCACTGACCCTGTCCTGGGTATAACAGGGTGCTGCCCACTCTGACCCTGTCCTGGGTATAACAGAGGGTGCTGCCCGCACTGACCCTGTCCTGGGTATAAACAGAGGGTGCTGCCCGCACTCACCCTGTCCTGGGTATAAACAGGGTGCTGCCCGCACTGACCCTGTCCTGGGTATAAACAGAGGGTGCTGCCCGCACTCACCCTGTCCTGGGTATAAACAGGGTGCTGCCCGCACTGACCCTGTCCTGGGTATAAACAGAGGGTGCTGCCCGCACTCACCCTGTCCTGGGTATAAACAGGGTGCTGCCCGCACTGACCCTGTCCTGGGTATAACAGAGGGTGCTGCCCGCACTCACCCTGTCCTGGGTATAAACAGGGTGCTGCCCGCACTGACCCTGTCCTGGGTATAACAGAGGGTGCTGCCCGCGCTGACCCTGTCAAGGGTATAAACAGGGTGCTGCCCGCACTGACCCTGTCCTGGGTATAAACAGGGAGCTGCCCGCACTGACCCTGTCCTGGGTATAACGGAGCTGCCCGCACTGACCCTGTCCTGGGTATAACAGAGGGTGCTGCCCACACTGACCCTGTCCTGGGTATAACAGAGGGTGCTGCCCGCACTGACCCTGTCCTGGGTATAACAGAGGGTGCTGCCCACACTGACCCTGTCCGGGGTATAAAGAGAGGGTGCTGCCCGCACTGACCCTGTCCTGGGTATAACAGAGGGTTTGCACACAGTGCGAGGGGGACGATAACACTGCTGGTGCCTGCACTGTATGTAGTATTTGGCAGTAGTTTGCACATCTGCTGCTCACCTTTTCATTACATATATAATGCATTTTCTCTGAGACCACATGGGGAGTTTGCAGTGTGTGTGGGTGAGGGGGCCTTGCTTAGACACTGCCCACCCTGAACTTATAAAGTGTAAGGAAGACATTGCAGCCGTACTGTATAGGAGGAGACACGTGGCCCGAGTGGTGTGCATTAGTGGGAGGCTGGCACGGCCACTGCCCACACTGCCCCTGTTCTGCGTATAAACAGGCCGCACGTTGCCACGTGTAGGGGAGACGTGCACTGCGGCAGCCTGCACTTCAGCCGTTCCGTTGGTATTTCCAGGTCTTTTCATAAGTATTATGTCTGAAAATAAAATCTAAGTCTCCGCATTTTGTTTCATTAGTTTTTTATTACAGACACCTCACAGAATACTAAAGTGCATTTCTGCATCATCTTTAACGCTCCTCCTGCCGGAGCTCAGCAGCACATTGTAATGCGTGGCAGGGAGTTCTCTTTAACCCCTCGCTTTTCATGTTGGCCACGTATCGTGGTCTCAAATCCTACCAAGAGATGTCTTCTTTTTTTGAAGAAGAAGAAGAAGAAATATCGGTGGTATGTTTCTGGGCCTTAAGAAATGGGATCCACCTTTGCGGGTACAATACTATTTAATGCTGCAATCCCTTCTAAGTGTCCCGCTGCATTCCTTTGCTTTTTCCCATATCCGTCACCTCTGGGTGAAGCCCTGCAGCCGTGTTCTGCGGAGCACTGAATGGAAGGTACAGTATGTATTTGGGAGGGGTCACCTATAAATGGCAGATTAGGAGAAGAGCAGCGCTACGTTTGATAAGATCCGCCACAGAAACATTATAAGCATCACATAAATCTCTGGCGTTAGTCTTCGGGTTTACATTAGGAGCATAACACCCCAGAATTGAGATAAGTGTGTAGCAAGGAGAAGATATTAACCCCATGGTGTCCCAGTGCAGTACTGCAGATGACATTGTTACCAGCTCCAAGGACTGGTACTGCCTCTCAATGAGTAATATGGATGGGTTTGCCCACATCAAACATGGCCGCCAGTCCCACTTGCCCTTGTAGTGTCGAGCCCCGCCGTGTGACGTCACTGCCCGCAGTAGCGAGGACCCCGACGCAGCTTTTAGGCATCCTCCGCTGTGCCTGAGTGGAGCGCCGCTCACATGGTCTGCGGGCCAGGAGCCGAGCGACGGAACCGGGGGTCCAGCCGGTGTGTGATGTCATAAAGCGCGACGGCGGGGGGCAGGTGTCTGACCCGGGAGAGGGACACTCACTGCTACTAAGGGACACTGCTACTGAGTGAGTGCTACTGAGGGGCACTCACTGCTACTGAGTGAGACTGTTACTGAGGGACACTCACTGCTACTGAGTGAGACTGTTACTGAGGGACACTCACTGCTACTGAGTGAGACTGTTACTGAGGGACACTGCTACTGAGGGACACTCACTGCTACCGAGTGTGACTGCTACTATGGGGCACTCACTGCTACTGAGTGAGGCTGTTACTGAGGGACACTACTACTGAGGGACACTCACTGCTACTGAGTGAGGCTGTTACTGAGGGACACTACTACTGAGGGACACTCACTGCTACTGAGTGAGGCTGCTACTGAGGGGCACTCACTGCTACAGAGTGAGACTGCCCTGTAATGAGGGACACTCACTCTTACCGAGGGAGACTGCCCTGTAATGAGGGACACTCGCTGTTACTGAGGGAGACTGCCCTGTAATGAGGGACACTCGCTGTTACTGAGGGAGACTGCCCTGTAATGAGGGACACTCGCTGTTACCGAGGGAGACTGCCCTGTAATGAGGGACACTCGCTGTTACCGAGGGAGACTGCCCTGTAATGAGGGACACTCGCTGTTACCGAGGGAGACTGCCCTGTAATGAGGGACACTCGCTGTTACTGAGGGAGACTACCCTGTAATGCGGGACACTCGCTGTTACCGAGGGAAACTGCCCTGTAATGAGGGACACTCGCTGTTACCGAGGGAGACTGCCCTGTAACGAGGGACACTCGCTGTTACCGAGGGAGACTGCCCTGTGAGGAGGGACACTCGCTGTTACCGAGGGAGACTGCCCTGTAATGAGGGACACTCGCTGTTACCGAGGGAGACTGCCCTGTAATGAGGGACACTCGCTGTTACCGAGGGAGACTGCCCTGTAACGAGGGACCCTCGCTGTTACCGAGGGAGACTGCCCTGTAATGAGGGACACTCGCTGTTACTGAGGGAGACTGCCCTGTGAGGAGGGACACTCGCTGTTATCGAGGGAGACTGGCCTGTAATGAGGGACACTCGCTGTTACCGAGGGAGACTGCCCTGTGAGGAGGGACACTCGCTGTTACCGAGGGAGACTGCCCTGTAATGAGGGACACTCGCTGTTACTGAGGGAGACTGCCCTGTAATGAGGGACACTCGCTGTTACCGAGGGAGACTGCCCTGTAATGAGGAACACTCGCTGTTACCGAGGGAGACTGCCCTGTAACGAGGGACACTCGCTGTTACCGAGGGAGACTGCCCTGTGAGGAGGGACACTCGCTGTTACCGAGGGAGACTGCCCTGTAATGAGGGACACTCGCTGTTACTGAGGGAGGCTGCCCTGTGAGGAGGGACACTCGCTGTTACTGAGGGAGACTGCCCTGTGAGGAGGAACTCTCGCTGTTACTGAGGGAGACTGCCCTGTGAGGAGGGACACTCGCTGTTACTGAGGGAGACTGCCCTGTGAGGAGGAACACTCGCTGTTACTGAGGGAGACTGCCCTGTGAGGAGGGACACTCGCTGTTACTGAGGGAGACTGCCCTGTGAGGAGGGACACTCGCTGTTTCACAGGGAGACTGCCCTGTGAGGAGGGACACTCGCTGTTGCTGAGGGAGACTGCCCTGTGAGGAGGGACACTCGCTGTTACTGAGGGAGACTGCCCTGTGAGGAGGAACACTCGCTGTTACTGAGGGAGACTGCCCTGTGAGGAGGGACACTCGCTGTTACTGAGGGAGACTGCCCTGTGAGGAGGAACACTCGCTGTTACTGAGGGAGACTGCCCTGTGAGGAGGGACACTCGCTGTTACTGAGGGAGACTGCCCTGTGAGGAGGGACACTCGCTGTTACTGAGGGAGACTGCCCTGTGAGGAGGGACACTCGCTGTTACTGAGGGAGACTGCCCTGTGAGGAGGGACACTCGCTGTTACTGAGGGAGACTGCCCTGTAATGAGGGACACTCGCTGTTACTGAGGGAGACTGCCCTGTGAGGAGGGACACTCGCTGTTACCGAGGGAGACTGCCCTGTAATGAGGGACACTCGCTGTTACCGAGGGAGACTGCCCTGTGAGGAGGGACACTCGCTGTTACCGAGGGAGACTGCCCTGTAATGAGGGACACTCGCTGTTACTGAGGGAGACTGCCCTGTGAGGAGGGACACTCGCTGTTACCGAGGGAGACTGCCCTGTGAGGAGGGACACTCGCTGTTACTGAGGGAGACTGCCCTGTGAGGAGGGACACTCGCTGTTACTGAGGGAGACTACCCTGTGAGGAGGGACACTCGCTGTTACTGAGGGAGACTGCCCTGTGAGGAGGGACACTCGCTGTTACTGAGGAAGACTGCCCTGTGAGGAGGGACACTCGCTGTTACTGAGGGAGACTGCCCTGTGAGGAGGGACACTCGCTGTTACCGAGGGAGACTGCCCTGTGAGGTGGGACACTCGCTGTTACTGAGGGACACTCGCTGTTACTGAGGGACACTCGCTGTTACTGAGGGAGACTGCCCTGTAATGAGGGACACTCGCTGTTACCGAGGGAGACTGCCCTGTGAGGAGGGACACTTGCTGTTACTGAGGGAGACTGCCCTGTGAGGAGGGACACTCGCTGTTACTGAGGGAGACTGCCCTGTGAGGAGGGACACTCGCTGTTACTGAGGGAGACTGCCCTGTGAGGAGGGACACTCGCTGTTACTGAGGGAGACTGCCCTGTGAGGAGGGACACTCGCTGTTACTGAGGGAGACTGCCCTGTGAGGAGGGACACTCGCTGTTACCGAGGGAGACTGCCCTGTGAGGAGGGACACTCGCTGTTACCGAGGGAGACTGCCCTGTAATGAAGGACACTCGCTGTTACTGAGGGAGACTGCCCTGTGAGGAGGGACACTCGCTGTTACTGAGGGAGACTGCCCTGTGAGGAGGGACACTCGCTGTTACCGAGGGAGACTGCCCTGTAATGAAGGACACTCGCTGTTACTGGGGGAGACTGCCCTGTAACGAGGGATACTCGCTGTTACTGAGGGAGACTGCCCTGTGAGGAGGGACACTCGCTGTTACCGAGGGAGACTGCCCTGTGAGGAGGGACACTCGCTGTTACTGAGGGAGACTGCCCTGTGAGGAGGGACACACGCTGTTACTGAGGGAGACTGACCTGTGAGGAGGGACACTCGCTGTTACTGAGGGAGACTGACCTGTGAGGAGGGACACTCGCTGTTACTGAGGGAGACTGCCCTGTGAGGAGGGACACTCGCTGTTACTGAGGGAGACTGCCCTGTGAGGAGGGACACTCGCTGTTACTGAGGGAGACTGCCCTGTGAGGAGGGACACTCGCTGTTACTGAGGGAGACTGCCCTGTGAGGAGGGACACTCGCTGTTACTGAGGGAGACTGCCCTGTGAGGAGGAACACTCGCTGTTACTGAGGGAGACTGCCCTGTGAGGAGGAACACTCGCTGTTACTGAGGGAGACTGCCCTGTGAGGAGGGACACTCGCTGTTACTGAGGGAGACTGCCCTGTGAGGAGGGACACTCGCTGTTACCGAGGGAGACTGCCCTGTGAGGAGGGACACTCGCTGTTACCGAGGGAGACTGCCCTGTGAGGAGGGACACTCGCTGTTACCGAGGGAGACTGCCCTGTGAGGAGGGACACTCGCTGTTACTGAGGGAGACTGCCCTGTGAGGAGGGACACTCGCTGTTACTGAGGGAGACTGCCCTGTGAGGAGGGACACTCACTGTTACTGAGGGAGACTGCCCTGTGAGGAGGGACACTCGCTGTTACTGAGGGAGACTGCCCTGTGAGGAGGGACACTCGCTGTTACTGAGGGAGACTGCCCTGTGAGGAGGGACACTCGCTGTTACTGAGGGAGACTGCCCTGTGAGGAGGGACACTCGCTGTTACTGAGGGAGACTGCCCTGTGAGGAGGGACACTCGCTGTTACTGAGGGAGACTGCCCTGTGAGGAGGGACACTCGCTGTTACTGAGGGAGACTGCCCTGTGAGGAGGGGCACTCGCTGTTACTGAGGGAGACTGCCCTGTGAGGAGGGACACTCGCTGTTACTGAGGGAGACTGCCCTGTAATGAGGGACACTCGCTGTTACTGAGGGACACTGCCCTGTGAGGAGGGACACTCGCTGTTACTGAGGGAGACTGCCCTGTGAGGAGGGACACTCGCTGTTACTGAGGGAGACTGCCCTGTGAGGAGGGACACTCGCTGTTACCGAGGGAGACTGCCCTGTGAGGAGGGACACTCGCTGTTACCGAGGGAGACTGCCCTGTGAGGAGGGACACTCGCTGTTACCGAGGGAGACTGCCCTGTGAGGAGGGACACTCGCTGTTACTGAGGGAGACTGCCCTGTGAGGAGGGACACTCGCTGTTACCGAGGGAGACTGCCCTGTGAGGAGGGACACTCGCTGTTACCGAGGGACACTGCCCTGTGAGGAGGGACACTCGCTGTTACCGAGGGAGACTGCCCTGTGAGGAGGGACACTCGCTGTTACCGAGGGAGACTGCCCTGTGAGGAGGGACACTCGCTGTTACCGAGGGAGACTGCCCTGTGAGGAGGGACACTCGCTGTTACCGAGGGAGACTGCCCTGTGAGGAGGGACACTCGCTGTTACTGAGGGAGACTGCCCTGTGAGGAGGGACACTCGCTGTTACTGAGGGAGACTGCCCTGTGAGGAGGGACACTCTCTGTTACTGAGGGAGACTGCCCTGTGAGGAGGCACACTCGCTGTTACTGAGGGAGACTGCCCTGTGAGGAGGAACACTCGCTGTTACTGAGGGAGACTGCCCTGTGAGGAGGGACACTCGCTGTTACTGAGGGAGACTGCCCTGTGAGGAGGGACACTCGCTGTTACTGAGGGAGACTGCCCTGTGAGGAGGGACACTCGCTGTTACTGAGGGAGACTGCCCTGTGAGGAGGGACACTCGCTGTTACTGAGGGAGACTGCCCTGTGAGGAGGGACACTCGCTGTTACTGAGGGAGACTGCCCTGTAATGAGGGACACTCGCTGTTACTGAGGGAGACTGCCCTGTGAGGAGGGACACTCGCTGTTACTGAGGGACACTCGCTGTTACTGAGGGACACTCGCTGTTACTGAGGGACACTCGCTGTTACTGAGGAGTGCTCACTTCCCAGACCCTCATGTTCCGTGTTTTGTAGGTTTATATTGCTGGTGGTTTATGTATTTCCCACCCTCCGAGCCTGAGCTGTGTGTGTCTGTCTGTGTGTCTGTCTGTGTGTCTGTCTGTGTGTCTGTCTGTGTGTCTGTCTGTGTGTCTGTCTGTGTGTCTGTCTGTGTGTCTGTCTGTGTGTGTGTCTGTCTGTGTGTGTGTCTGTCTGTGTGTCTGTCTGTCTGTGTGTCTGTCTGTCTGTGTGTCTGTCTGTCTGTCTGTCTGTGTGTCTGTCTGTCTGTCTGTGTGTCTGTCTGTCTGTCTGTGTGTCTGTGTGTCTGTCTGTCTGTCTGTGTGTCTGTCTGTCTGTGTGTCTGTCTGTCTGTGTGTCTGTCTGTCTGTGTGTCTGTCTGTCTGTGTGTCTGTCTGTGTGTCTGTCTGTCTGTGTGTCTGTCTGTCTGTGTGTCTGTCTGTCTGTGTGTCTGTCTGTGGTTTAAATCTTGTATTTATATTCTTTGTAGCTGAAGGGAACTTGGATGAACTCAACAACATACAGGTCAATGACAGGTAACAATGTTTTACTCTACACTTATTTCACAGGATAAATGTAGCATGAGAGGTTATATCACGTCTCCTATATACCTGTGATATAACCTTTCATGGTCGTATACGTCTCTTGTATACCGGTCACATAACCTTTAATGGTCGTATACGTCTCCTATATACCTGTGATATAACCTTTCATGGTCGTATACATCTCCTATATACCTGTATACGACGTGAGGTTATATCATGTCTCCTACATACAGTTGAACCCCATTATAACGCCGGTGCTCGGGGTCCACATAATGAGACAGTGTTATAACCGGGATCGGGGGGGGGGGGGGGAAATGGCCGCCGCTATCAGGGGTTCCGTGTCCGCTGGAGGGGGAGAGCATCCCCACGCAGGACTTACCCGGAGCAGCAGCTCATCTGTGTGCAGAGAAGGTATTCAGCCTGCACAGGGGATGCTTCAGGTATGCTGCTAGTTATGGCTTCAGTGTTGTGTCTGTTTGGGGTGGGGAGAATCTCAACAGTGCGGCAGTGACCTCTCCACATCACGCTCGCTTCTATCTCCCAGTGCGGTGCCTGCCTCTGGGGATCGCTGGGGCGTGGGCACACACTGAGTTTACGCACAAGCAGCTGTAGCATCGCTTGCCGGGCAGGACTAGGAGAGAGAGGAGCGGGTTGCAGGCGGCTTGTGGTCTGGATACTTCATCTCTGATTGCCGGCTGCCTCCCCCCCCTTGGTTTCTCATTCCTTGGCCCATTTCCTTATTGCATTAAAAAAATGAAATCCTCCGTTTATTGAATGCTATGGAGTATTACTAATCTTTGAAAGTGCATTTCACTAATTTGCTTTACAGTGACATCTAGTGGGCAACGAAAAAATGCTGGGACAATCTTGGGAGAAATTGCAGCTAAGATGTACTTATTTATTGTGCGCGTGTGCGCGCGTGTGTGTCCCCCCGTCCCCGTTGGCAATAACGCATTGAATAGATGTTTAAAAAAAAAAAAAATGCTTTTTAAAAACGGGAGCCACCCTCACACCGCGTTATATATGCGGATCTCGCTATAACGGCGTTGAGCTGTATCTGTGTAAGACCATGACGGGTTATATCACGTCTCCTATACACCCGTATAGGACGGTAAGGTTATATCAACTCTTGCATAACTGTACACGACCGTGAGGTTATATCGTGTCTCCTATATACTTGTATACGACCGTGAGGTTATATCGTGTCTCCTATATACTTGTATACGACCGTGAGGTTATATCGCGTCTCCTATATACCTGTATATGACAATGAGGTTACATCAAGTCTCCTATATACCTGTGATATAACCTTTCATGGTTCTATACGTCTCCTATATACCTGTATATGGCCAAGAAAGGTTATCGTGTCTCCTATATACTTGTATACGACTTGAGGTTATATCACATCTCCTATATTCTTGTATATGACCATGTGGTTATATCGTGTCTCCTATATACCTATATACGACGTGAGGTTATATCACGTCTCCTATACACCTGGATACGACAGTGAGGTTATATCACATCTCCTATATACGAAAGTGAGCTTATATCGTGTGCCCTATATACGACTCCTCGTTTGGGGCTTTTGCACAGGTGTTATACGGTGACCTGGTACCGGGCACGGCTGAGGCTTTGTGTTCTCTCTCGTATTAGCAGGATGACGGATGGGACACGAGAAGCACCGCAGGCCGCTGATATTGGTATGAGCCTATAACACTCCTGATGCATAAACTGTGCTAAGCTACAGATTTAAAAGGCTCTGATACCCCGCAGGAGGGGTGAGCACAACCCCTGTCTCCCTCTTATCTCTCCCTCCCATCGTCTCTCCCTGCCTCTCTCCCTCCCATCGTCTCTCCCTGCCTCTCTCCCTCCCATCGTCTCTCCCTGCCTCTCTCCCTCCCATCGTCTCTCCCTGCCTCTCTCCCTCCCTGCCTCTCTCTCTCCCTGCCTCTCTCCCTCCCATCCTCTCTCTCTCTCCCTGCCTCTCTCTCCCTCCCTGCCTCTCTCTCTCTCCCTGCCTCTCTCTCCCTCCCTGCCTCTCTCTCCCTCCCTGCCTCTCTCTCCCTCCCTGCCTCTCTCTCTCTCCCTGCCTCTCTCTCCCTCCCTGCCTCTCTCTCCCTCCCTGCCTCTCTCTCCCTCCCTGCATCTCTTTCTCTCTCCCTGCCTCTTTCTCTCTCTCCCTGCCTCTCTCTCTCTCCCTGCCTCTCTCTCTCTCCCTGCCTCTCTCTCTCTCCCTGCCTCTCTCTCTCCCTGCCTCTCTCTCTCTCTCCCTGCCTCTCTCTCTCCCTGCCTCTCTCTCTCTCTCTCCCTGCCTCTCTCTCTCCCTGCCTCTCTCTCTCCCTGCCTCTCTCTCTCCCTGCCTCTCTCTCTCTCTCTCCCTGCCTCTCTCTCTCTCCCTGCCTCTCTCTCTCTCTCCCTGCCTCTCTCTCTCTCTCCCTGCCTCTCTCTCTCTCTCCCTGCCTCTCTCGTCTCTCCCCCCCTACCTCGCCTCACGACCCCCCCCCACTCGCCTCACGACCCCCCCCACTCACCTCGCCCCCTTTCTCCCCCTCCCTGCCCCCCCCTCTCTCCCTCCCTGCCCCCCCCTCTCTCCCTCCCTGCCCCCCCTCTCTCCCTCCCTGCCCCCCCCTCTCTCCCTCCCTGCCCCCCCACCTCTCTCTCCCTGCCTCTCTCGTCTCTCCCCCCCTACCTCGCCTCACGACCCCCCCCACTCGCCTCACGACCCCCCCCCCCACTCACCTCGCCCCCTTTCTCCCCCTCCCTGCCCCCCCCTCTCTCCCTCCCTGCCCCCCCCTCTCTCCCTCCCTGCCCCCCCTCTCTCTCGCCCTGCAGGATCCCTGGACTCCCGTCAGTGCCCCCCCTGCCACATCACCTTCAAGGACACAAAGTTCAAGGAGCGGCACATGAAGCGGCATCACCCTGAGGATGAGCAGTCGGCTGAGCGGGTGCCCCCCACCCCTGGCGCCCTGCACAACTGCACCGTCTGCATCAAACCCTTCCCTACCTCCCAGGATCTCGCCCACCACTACGAACAGACTCACCGCCGCCGCCGGCGGCTCCCGGACCTGAGCGAGCCACACACGTGTGCCGACTGCGGCCGCGCCTTCCCCAACACGGTCAGCTTGCATAAGCACCGTCTCCTGCACCGCGGGGAGAGGCCGCCGCAGCTCTCCTCCTGGGGCAAAGGGTCGCTCCGGTGCCGTCAGTGCGGAGCCTGCTTCACCAGGGCCTGCCAGCTCCGGCAGCACCACATGAATCACCGGCGTGAACCGCCGCCCCCGCCAACCCCCCCACCACAGCCACCCGATATGGGGTGCAAGGAGTGCTGCCTGAGCTTCGAAACGGAGGCCGAGCTGCACCAGCATTACATCCAGCACGCCCGCGGCGAGGACGCCCGCAAGTAGCGCACTGCGGGAGGGCTGTTACGGAGCGCCGAAATGTTACATGGGGGGGCTCAACTCCAATAATCAAGACGACCCCCCCCCCCCAACAGGTCAGGTTTGAAGGATATCCCAGCTTCAGCACAGGTGGCTCAGGCGTAGATTCTGCCACCTTTGCTGAAGCAGGGACTGGTTGGGCCATCTGTGCTGAAGCAGAGATATCCTGAAAACCTGACCTGTTGAGGGTGTCTGGAGGGCTGTAGTTGAGCCTCCCTGTGTTAAACTGTTGTAATCTAATCTGAAACACTAAGATTACTATAAAGTTTGTGTTCAGAACGTCCCCCCGCGGCTGGAACTCGTGCCCGAAGACGGGAACGTCGGTCCGATTGCGCGATCGCTCCCGCGCTGCTCACTTTCTGCAAGATATGACGGAAAATAAACGGGATCCTTTTTTCCTGGCGTGTATTCTATTCTCTGTGTTTATCTTTATATGGCGCCAGCTCTGTGCCTCGCGCGTCCCCGCAGTGACACCCGGCCATAATAGAGCACACAACGGGAGTAAGCGCTTCAGGGAACATTAGGAAAAGGAGTCCCTGCCCCGAAGAGCTTGCAATCTACGTGGTAAGTAGGAAGCTGACCTGCGCAGGGAGAGCGCGTGGCGAATAGGGGCTCGTGTATCCGTGTGTAACGTGCGGTGTGGGGTCCGCGTGCAGAGGGAACCGCGGGGCCGTCACTTACTCCGAGACTCGCTTTACAAGGGATACATTTCCACCTGTATATAACATGACCAGGCCCTGCGCTACAGGGAAAGCGGCGCGACGGAGGAGCGCGGAAGCCAGCGCGTTCTGCGGCTGCGGCCTTACTGTACATCAGGCAACTTTAAATGGTGAAAATGGCACAGATGTTACTGGAAGCTGTCATTTTATTCCAAGTTCTACACGGAAAATGAAGGGCTGCAGTTGGTCATTAGAAACCCCCGGAGTATGGCACACCCCCGGAGTATGGCACACCCCAGAGGTATGGCACACCCCCGGAGTATGGCAAACCCCCGGAGTATGGCACACCCCCTGGGTATGGCACACTCCCGGAGTATGGCACACTCCCGGAGTATGGCACACCCCCGGGGTATGGCACACCCCCGGAGTATGGCACACCCCCGCGGTATGGCACACCCCCGCGGTATGGCACACCCCCGGAGTATGGCACACCCCCGGAGTATGGCACACCCCCGAGGTATGGCACACCCCCGGAGTATGGCACACCCCCGGGGTACGGCAAACATTCGCCGCCTCTTTCATCTTCATGTTTGTGTCTCCTCCTGTTCTACATTCAGCCACGGATTACCTTTGCTGACCACTGAACCTCTCCACGCCTCGATGTCACTGCGCCCGAGGAGCCCGCAGGGAAAATGAGGTCTCCGGGGCAGCAGGGGGGAATTGATGCAGCATTTCCCATGTGGGAGGCAAATCCCCCCTACCACATTGCAATCCCCCCTGTGTCATTCAGAAGTGGTCTCGGCAAAGTAACGCCATTTCAGGCGCACTGATTTTGCATGGGTGAAACACTGCTGCTCCCGGCACACACTAATAACCAGGAAGGTGGCAGGACGCAGGAGAAGCTGTTTTACTGGGAGAGTGGTGGGGACCAGTGACTTATCATTAGAACTCCTCAGAAATGTTTTTGGGTCTTCTCAGCCTCTGCAGGCAACATTACCAGTGTGGCATTGGCGCCTTCCCACACACTTACTCCAAGGGCAAAATCTACCTTGTCCCCTTCCACTTGTACTCCACGTTATAATATTCTGGTAGCCTTTGCTGCTACTGCCTGACATTGGGCACTATTGCTAAACCTGCTATCTGCAAGCACTCCTAAATCCTTCTCTACCAAAGTATTGGCCTAGTTTTATCCCATTTAGTCTATACTGTAGGTTGCATGCTTATGCTTGCTTCCCAAATACATGAATGTAAGAAGCACTGGAACAGGGCTGATGGAATCACTCTCTCTCCACCCTCGGTATGGCAATCGTCAGCTTTTGGAACTGTGGGATGCACCTCAGGTAGGTGGGTGACCTCTCATAAGATGACACCGTTCGGCCTCCTTGGTGATTAGTCCCCTTGAGTTTGGTTCCTCTCCGTGATGGCAACAGTCTCTTCCCTGAAGAAGTGGCATTGCGCCATGAAACGCGTTGGATTTTCCTGTATTAAAGCTGCAGTTCATGCAATATCCTGCATGTGTGTTTTTTTTTAATAAATCAGTTCTGTAGTAACAAAAAATACTTTTAGCATTTTCTGTTTTAAAAAACAACAACTTTGAAAGACCAATTTTCTTGTATTCTATTTTAACAAGCATGCTTGTTCCTATAGCAACGATTTACATTCCCCATATTTAAAGATGTCGCCAAGCTTTGCCAATCAATAGCCGGAGAACGAATTGACCGGCAGCTATGCAGTTTTTTAGGTAATTAGAGATTGCACAACTGAAACTATTGAAGTAAAAAAAAAAACTAAAAAAAAAAAAACGGGAGCCTGAACTGCAGCTTTAATACTGAATCCTAAAGGCTTGAATCCCATATACTTGGGCGCCACTGAAGCTTTTTTCCAGGATATACTCCAAACCAGCGTAATAACTAGATCTCTTGATACACGGAATGCTTGTTTTTTAATCCTTGATGTACGCAGAATTATTACCCTATAAGTATAGGGGTGTTGAGCCACCCTAATAGCAGCAGCAGCAGCAGCAGCAGACAGCACATGCTCCCATTATATACTGTTTTGTATTTTTATCACTAAAGTGGTGTTTACTTTCACAGTGGGTATTATTCATCCCAAGAATATTATTTGATGGTTATCTAGTTGCGCACAATAGCACTTTATTCTCTATAGTTACATGAATGTAAGGTTATCTATAATACTCATCTGCTATTTACCTGCCCTAGCTTCCAGGTTATCCACTTCCTGCTGGAGAGATACGACTTCCTGCTCTGATTCTATTACCTTAC
Organism: Ascaphus truei; assembly: GCF_040206685.1. NCBI lineage: Eukaryota > Metazoa > Chordata > Amphibia > Anura > Ascaphidae > Ascaphus > Ascaphus truei. Next base: position 137,277,446 of record NC_134488.1, read on the forward strand.
ACAACTTCGTGTCCAGCAGAGATGGAGACTTTGCTCGCTGTGCCAACCTCAAGGTCATTAATAAACAAGTTAAAAAGCAGGGGTCCCCGTACTGATCATTAAGGAACCCCACTCACAACTCTTCCCCAATCTGAATATGTTCTATTTATGACAACTCTCCCCCCTGTCCCATGTGGAGGCTGCAATGCAAAAAATGTGCTGCCCAGAGGTGGCCGCACGAGTTTCAGGATTGTACCGAGGAGATGGCCGCACGAGTTTCAGGATTGCACCCAGGAGGTGGCTGCACGAGTTTCAGGATTGCACCCAGGAGATGGCTGCACGAGTTTCAGGATTGCACCCAGAAGGTGGCTGCACGTGTTTCAGGATTGCACCCAGGAGGTGGCTCCGTCGCCCGTACTATAAGCGCTCGCTCCGTCGCCCGTACTATAAGCGCTCGCTCCGTATCCCGTACTATAAGCGCTCGCTCCGTCGCCCGTACTATAAGCGCTCGCTCCGTCGCCCGTACTATAAGCGCTCGTTCCGTATCCCGTACTATAAGCGCTCGCTCCGTCTCCCGTACTATAAGCGCTCGCTCCGTCGCCCGTACTATAAGCGCTCGCTCCGTCTCCCTTACTATAAGCGCTCGCTCCGTCGCCCGTACTATAAGCGCTCGCTCTGTCGCCCGTACTATAAGCGCTCGCTCCGTCGCCCGTACTATAAGCGCTCGCTCCGTCTCCCGTACTATAAGCGCTCGCTCCGTCGCCCGTAATATAAGAGCTCACTCCGTCTCCCGTACTATAAGCGCTCGCTCCGTCTCCCGTACTATAAGCGCTCGCTCCGTCGCCCGTACTATAAGCGCTCGCTCCGTCTCCCGTACTATAAGCGCTCGCTCCGTCGCCCGTACTATAAGCGCTCGCTCCGTCGCCCGTACTATAAGCGCTCGCTCCGTCTCCCGTACTATAAGCGCTCGCTCCGTCGCCCGTACTATAAGCGCTCGCTCCGTCTCCCGTACTATAAGCGCTCGCTCCGTCTCCCGTACTATAAGCGCTCGCTCCGTCGCCCTCACTATAAGCGCTCGCTCCGTCGCCCGTACTATAAGCGCTCGCTCCGTCGCCCGTACTATAAGCGCTCGCTCCGTCTCCCGTACTATAAGCGCTCGCTCCGTCGCCCGTACTATAAGCGCTCGCTCCGTCTCCCGTACTATAAGCGCTCGCTCCGTCTCCCGTACTATAAGCGCTCGCTCCGTCGCCCGTTCTATAAGCGCTCGCTCCGTCGCCCGTACTATAAGCGCTCGCTCCGTCTCCCGTACTATAAGCGCTCGCTCCGTCTCCCGTACTATAAGCGCTCGCTCCGTCGCCCGTACTATAAGCGCTCGCTCCGTCGCCCGTACTATAAGCGCTCGCTCCGTCTCCCGTACTATAAGCGCTCGCTCCGTTTCCCGTACTATAAACGCTCGCTCCGTCTCCCGTACTATAAGCGCTCGCTCCATCGCCCGTACTATAAGCGCTCGCTCCGTCGCCCGTACTATAAGCGCTCGCTCCGTCGCCCGTACTATAAGCGCTCGCTCCGTCCCCCGTACTATAAGCGCTCGCTCCGTCGCCCGTACTATAAGCGCTCGCTCCGTCGCCCGTACTATAAGCGCTCGCTCCGTCGCCCGTACTATAAGCGCTCTCTCCGTCGCCCGTACTATAAGCGCTCGCTCCGTCGCCCGTACTATAAGCGCTCGCTCCGTCGCCCGTACTATAAGCGCTCGCTCCGTCGCCCGTACTATAAGCGCTCGCTCCGTCGCCCGTACTATAAGCGCTCGCTCCGTCGCCCGTACTATAAGCGCTCGCTCCGTCGCCCGTACTATAAGCGCTCGCTCCGTCTCCTGTACTATAAGCGCTCGCTCCGTCTCCCGTACTATAAGCGCTCGCTCCGTCTCCCGTACTATAAGCGCTCGCTCCGTCTCCCGTACTATAAGCGCTCGCTCCGTCTCCCGTACTATAAGCGCTCGCTCCGTCGCCCGTGCTATAAGCGCTCGCTCCGTCGCCCGTGCTATAAGCGCTCGCTCCGTCGCCCGTGCTATAAGCGCTCGCTCCGTCGCCCGTGCTATAAGCGCTCGCTCCGTCTCACGTACTATAAGCGCTCGCTCCGTCTCACGTACTATAAGCGCTCGCTCCATCGCCCATAGTATAATATGTTCTGGCGCACCGCCGCGGGCGCTATAAGCGCAGCCTGAGGGTTACCCTGCAGAGCTAGGATCCCTCCCAGGTGGAGGCGCGGTACCGAGGAGAACGATAACTCACCCCAGGCTCCCAGCGGCGGAGGCTCAGGCCTTCTGTGAGCCACAGGTAACGGCAGCACACATCGTTCCCATTGTCATAGGGGAAGGGGGCTACACTTTTCTACTCCCCCCTATAAGGGGGGTGCATGTGGGTACACTCCCCCCCCCCCCTTAATCTGACCTGCTACACCATACTGGCTTCTTCTATTTTGTGTTCCCCAAGCTCTTCTGGGGAAACATTGAATATTTATCTTGCATTTAATGCCTTGCAGGCCCCCCTACCAGCCAGTAACCACCCCCCCCCACCAGCCAGTAACCATCCCCCCCACCAGCCAGTAACCATCCCCCCCACCAGCCAGTAACCATCCCCCCCACCAGCCAGTAACCATCCCCCCCACCAGCCAATAACCATCCCCCCACCAGTCAGTAACCATCCCCCCACCAGCCAGTAACCATCCCCCCCACCAGCCAGTAACCATCTCCCCCCCCTACCAGCCAGTAACCATCCCCCCTACCAGCCAGTAACCATCTCCCCCCCCCTACCAGCCAGTAACCATCCCCCTACCAGCCAGTAACCATCTCCCCCCCACCAGCCAGTAACCACCACCCCACCAGCCAGTAACCATCTCCCCCCCTACCAGCCAGTAACCATCCCCCCACCAGCCAGTAACCATCCCCCCCACCAGCCAGTAACCACCCCCCCCCCCCCTCCCCCCACCAGCCAGTAACCATCCTCCCCCCCACCAGCCAGTAACCATCCCCCCCACCAGCCAGTAACCATCTCCCCCCCCACCAGCCAGTAACCATCCCCCCCCACCAGCCAGTAACCATCCCCCCCACCAGCCAGTAACCATCCCCCCTACCAGCCAGTAACCATCTCCCCCACCAGCCAGTAACCATCTCCCCCACCAGCCAGTAACCATCTCCCCCACCAGCCAGTAACCATCTCCCCCACCAGCCAGTAACCATCTCCCCCACCAGCCAGTAACCATCCCCCCCACCAGCCAGTAACCATCCCCCCCACCAGCCAGTAACCATCCCCCCCACCAGCCAGTAACCACCACCCCCACCAGCCAGTAACCACCTCCCCCACCAGCCAGTAACCACCTCTCCCACCAGCCAGTAACCATCCCCCCACCTGCCAGTAACCATCCCCCTACCAGCCAGTAACCATCTCCCCCACCAGCCAGTAACTATCCCCCCCACCAGCCAGTAACCATCTCCCCCACCAGCCAGTAACCATCTCCCTCACCAGCCAGTAACCATCCCCCCCACCAGCCAGTAACCATCTCCCCCACCAGCCAGTAACCATCCCCCCACCAGCCAGTAACCATCTCCCCCACCAGCCAGTAACCATCCCCCCACCAGCCAGTAACCATCTCCCCCACCAGCCAGTAACCATCTCCCCCACCAGCCAGTAACCATCTCCCCCACAAGCCAGTAACCATCCCCCCCACCAGCCAGTAACCATCCCCCCCACCAGCACTACAGGGGTAACTATCTCCCCCCCACCAGCACCACAGGGGTAACTATCTCCCCCCCACCAGCACCACAGGGGTAACTATCTCCCCCCCCCACCAGCACCACAGGGGTAACTATCTCCCCCCCACCAGCACCACAGGGGTAACTATCTCCCCCCACCAGCACCACAGGGGTAACTATCTCCCCCCCACCAGCACCACAGGGGTAACTATCTCCCCCCCACCAGCACCACAAGGGTAACTATCTCCCCCCCACCAGCACCACAGGGGTAACTATCTCCCCCCCACCAGCACCACAGGGGTAACTATCTCCCCCCCACCAGCACCACAGGGGTAACTATCTCCCCCCCAACCCCTCCCACAACCAGCACCACAGGGGTAACTATCTCCCCCTCACCAGCACCACAGGGGTAACTATCTCCCCCCCACCAGCACCACAGGGGTAACTATCTCCCCCCCAACCCCTCCCACAACCAGCACCACAGGGGTAACTATCTCCCCCTCACCAGCACCACAGGGGTAACTATCTCCCCCCCACCAGCACCACAGGGGTAACAATCTCCCCCCCACCAGCACCACAGGGGTAACTATCTCCCCCCCACCAGCACCACAGGGGTAACTATCTCCCCCCCACCAGCACCACAGGGGTAACTATCTCCCCCCCACCAGCACCACAGGGGTAACTATCTCCCCCCCACCAGCACCACAGGGGTAACAATCTCCCCCCCCCCCACCAGCACCACAGGGGTAACTATCTCCCCCCAACCCCTCCCCCCACCAGCACCACAGGGGTAACTATCTCCCCCTCACCAGCACCACAGGGGTAACTATCTCCCCCCCACCAGCACCACAGGGGTAACAATCTCCCCCCCCCCCCCACCAGCACCACAGGGGTAACTATCTCCCCCCCAACCCCTCCCCCACCAGCACCACAGGGGTAACTATCTCCCCCCCACCAGCCAGTAACCACCTCCCCCACCAGCCAGTAACCACCTCTCCCACCAGCCAGTAACCATCCCCCCACCAGCCAGTAACCACCTCTCCCACCAGCCAGTAACCATCCCCCCACCAGCCAGTAACCATCTCCCCCACCAGCCAGTAACCATCCCCCCCACCAGCCAGTAACCATCTCCCCCACCAGCCAGTAACCATCTCCCCCACCAGCCAGTAACCATCTCCCCCACCAGCCAGTAACCATCCCCCCACCAGCCAGTAACCATCTCCCCCACCAGCCAGTAACCATCCCCCCACCAGCCAGTAACCATTTCCCCCACCAGCCAGTAACCATCTCCCCCACAAGCCAGTAACCGTCCCCCCCACCAGCCAGTAACCATCCCCCCCACCAGCCAGTAACCATCCCCCCCACCAGCACTACAGGGGTAACTATCCCCCCCCCCCACCAGCACCACAGGGGTAACTATCTCCCCCCACCAGCACCACAGGGGTAACTATCTCCCCCCACCAGCACCACAGGGGTAACTATCTCCCCCCCACCAGCACCACAGGGGTAACTATCTCCCCCCCCACCAGCACCACAGGGGTAACTATCTCCCCCCCACCAGCACCACAGGGGTAACTATCTCCCCCCCACCAGCACCACAGGGGTAACTATCTCCCCCCCAACCCCTCCCACCACCAGCACCACAGGGGTAACTATCTCCCCCCCACCAGCACCACAGGGGTAACTATCTCCCCCCCACCAGCACCACAGGGGTAACTATCTCCCCCCCAACCCCTCCCCCCACCAGCACCACAGGGGTAACTATCTCCCCCCCACCAGCAGCACAGGGGTAACTATCTCCCCGCCCCAACCCCCCCCCCCTCCAGCACCACAGGGGTAACTATCTCCCCGCCCCCCCCCCCCCAACAGCACCACAACCACAGGGGTAACGATCTCCCCCCCCCCCCCCAGCACCACAGGAGTTACTATCTCCCTCCCCCAGCACCACAGGAGTAACTATCTCCCCCCCCCCAGCACCACAGGAGTTACTATCTCCCCCCCCCCAGCACCACAGGAGTTACTATCTCCCCCCCCCCCAGCACCACAGAAGTTACTATCTCCCCCCCCCCCCAGCACCACAGGAGTTACTATCTTCCCCCCCCCCCCCCAGCACCACAGGAGTTACTATCTTCCCCCCCCCCCCAGCACCACAGGAGTTACTATCTCCCCCCCAGCACCACAGGAGTTACTATCTCCCCCCCCCCCCCCAGCACCACAGGAGTTACTATCTCCCCCCACACACACACACACCAGCACCACAGGGGTAACTATCTCCCCCCCCACACACACACACACACCAGCACCACAGGGGTAACTATCTCCCCCCCACCAGCACCACAAGGGTAACTATCTCCCCCCCACCAGCACCACAGGGGTAACTATCTCCCCCCCAACCCCTCCCACCACCAGCACCACAGGGGTAACTATCTCCCCCTCACCAGCACCACAGGGGTAACTATCTCCCCCCCACCAGCACCACAGGGGTAACAATCTCCCCCCCACCAGCACCACAGGGGTAACTATCTCCCCCCCACCAGCACCACAGGGGTAACTATCTCCCCCCCCACCAGCACCACAGGGGTAACTATCTCCCCCCCACCAGCACCACAGGGGTAACTATCTCCCCCCCACCAGCACCACAGGGGTAACAATCTCCCCCCCCCCCCACCAGCACCACAGGGGTAACTATCTCCCCCCCAACCCCTCCCCCCACCAGCACCACAGGGGTAACTATCTCCCCCTCACCAGCACCACAGGGGTAACTATCTCCCCCCCACCAGCACCACAGGGGTAACAATCTCCCCCCACCCCCACCAGCACCACAGGGGTAACTATCTCCCCCCCAACCCCTCCCCCCACCAGCACCACAGGTGTAACTATCTCCCCCCCACCAGCCAGTAACCACCTCCCCCACCAGCCAGTAACCACCTCTCCCACCAGCCAGTAACCATCCCCCCACCAGCCAGTAACCACCTCTCCCACCAGCCAGTAACCATCCCCCCACCAGCCAGTAACCATCTCCCCCACCAGCCAGTAACCATCCCCCCCACCAGCCAGTAACCATCTCCCCCACCAGCCAGTAACCATCTCCCCCACCAGCCAGTAACCATCTCCCCCACCAGCCAGTAACCATCCCCCCACCAGCCAGTAACCATCTCCCCCACCAGCCAGTAACCATCCCCCCACCAGCCAGTAACCATTTCCCCCACCAGCCAGTAACCATCTCCCCCACAAGCCAGTAACCATCCCCCCCACCAGCCAGTAACCATCCCCCCCACCAGCCAGTAACCATCCCCCCCACCAGCACTACAGGGGTAACTATCTCCCCCCCCCCCACCAGCACCACAGGGGTAACTATCTCCCCCCACCAGCACCACAGGGGTAACTATCTCCCCCCACCAGCACCACAGGGGTAACTATCTCCCCCCCACCAGCACCACAGGGGTAACTATCTCCCCCCACCAGCACCACAGGGGTAACTATCTCCCCGCCACCAGCACCACAGGGGTAACTATCTCCCCCCCCACCAGCACCACAGGGGTAACTATCTCCCCCCCAACCCCTCCCACCACCAGCACCACAAGGGTAACTATCTCCTCCCCACCAGCACCACAGGGGTAACTATCTCCCCCCCACCAGCACCACAGGGGTAACTATCTCCCCCCCAACCCCTCCCCCCACCAGCACCACAGGGGTAACTATCTCCCCCCCACCAGCAGCACAGGGGTAACTATCTCCCCGCCCCAACCCCCCCCCCCCCCTCCAGCACCACAGGGGTAACTATCTCCCCGCCCCACCCCCCCCCCCCCCAACAGCACCACAACCACAGGGGTAACTATATCCCCCCCCCAGCACCACAGGAGTTACTATCTCCCTCCCCCAGCACCACAGGAGTAACTATCTCCCCCCCCCCCCAGCACCACAGGAGTTACTATCTCCCCCCCAGCACCACAGGAGTTACTATCTCCCCCCCCCCCAGCACCACAGAAGTTACTATCTCCCCCCCCCCCCCAGCACCACAGGAGTTACTATCTTCCCCCCCCCCCCCCCAGCACCACAGGAGTTACTATCTCCCCCCCCCCCCCCCAGCACCACAGGAGTTACTATCTCCCCCCCAGCACCACAGGAGTTACTATCTCCCCCCCCCCCCCAGCACCACAGGAGTTACTATCTCCCCCCACACACACACACACCAGCACCACAGGGGTAACTATCTCCCCCCCCCCCCCACACACACCAGCACCACAGGGGTAACTATCTCTCCCCCATCCCACCAGCACCACAGGGGTAACTATCTTCCCCCCTCCCCCAGCACCACAGGAGTTACTATCTCTCTCCCCCCCCCCCCCCCCACCAGCACCACAGGGGTAACAATCTCCCCCCCACCAGCACCACAGGGGTAATTATCTCCACACCAGCACTACAAGCGCTCGCTCCGTCTCACGTACTATAAGCGCTCGCTCCATCGCCCATAGTATAATATGTTCTGGCGCACCGCCGCGGGCGCTATAAGCGCAGCCTGAGGGTTACCCTGCAGAGCTAGGATCCCTCCCAGGTGGAGGCGCGGTACCGAGGAGAACGATAACTCACCCCAGGCTCCCAGCGGCGGAGGCTCAGGCCTTCTGTGAGCCACAGGTAACGGCAGCACACATCGTTCCCATTGTCATAGGGGAAGGGGGCTACACTTTTCTACTCCCCCCTATAAGGGGGGTGCATGTGGGTACACTCCCCCCCCCCCCTTAATCTGACCTGCTACACCATACTGGCTTCTTCTATTTTGTGTTCCCCAAGCTCTTCTGGGGAAACATTGAATATTTATCTTGCATTTAATGCCTTGCAGGCCCCCCTACCAGCCAGTAACCACCCCCCCCCACCAGCCAGTAACCATCCCCCCCACCAGCCAGTAACCATCCCCCCCACCAGCCAGTAACCATCCCCCCCACCAGCCAGTAACCATCCCCCCCACCAGCCAATAACCATCCCCCCACCAGTCAGTAACCATCCCCCCACCAGCCAGTAACCATCCCCCCCACCAGCCAGTAACCATCTCCCCCCCCTACCAGCCAGTAACCATCCCCCCTACCAGCCAGTAACCATCTCCCCCCCCCTACCAGCCAGTAACCATCCCCCTACCAGCCAGTAACCATCTCCCCCCCACCAGCCAGTAACCACCACCCCACCAGCCAGTAACCATCTCCCCCCCTACCAGCCAGTAACCATCCCCCCACCAGCCAGTAACCATCCCCCCCACCAGCCAGTAACCACCCCCCCCCCCCTCCCCCCACCAGCCAGTAACCATCCTCCCCCCCACCAGCCAGTAACCATCCCCCCCACCAGCCAGTAACCATCTCCCCCCCCACCAGCCAGTAACCATCCCCCCCCCACCAGCCAGTAACCATCCCCCCCACCAGCCAGTAACCATCCCCCCTACCAGCCAGTAACCATCTCCCCCACCAGCCAGTAACCATCTCCCCCACCAGCCAGTAACCATCTCCCCCACCAGCCAGTAACCATCTCCCCCACCAGCCAGTAACCATCTCCCCCACCAGCCAGTAACCATCCCCCCCACCAGCCAGTAACCATCCCCCCCACCAGCCAGTAACCATCCCCCCCACCAGCCAGTAACCACCACCCCCACCAGCCAGTAACCACCTCCCCCACCAGCCAGTAACCACCTCTCCCACCAGCCAGTAACCATCCCCCCACCTGCCAGTAACCATCCCCCTACCAGCCAGTAACCATCTCCCCCACCAGCCAGTAACTATCCCCCCCACCAGCCAGTAACCATCTCCCCCACCAGCCAGTAACCATCTCCCTCACCAGCCAGTAACCATCCCCCCCACCAGCCAGTAACCATCTCCCCCACCAGCCAGTAACCATCCCCCCACCAGCCAGTAACCATCTCCCCCACCAGCCAGTAACCATCCCCCCACCAGCCAGTAACCATCTCCCCCACCAGCCAGTAACCATCTCCCCCACCAGCCAGTAACCATCTCCCCCACAAGCCAGTAACCATCCCCCCCACCAGCCAGTAACCATCCCCCCCACCAGCACTACAGGGGTAACTATCTCCCCCCCACCAGCACCACAGGGGTAACTATCTCCCCCCCACCAGCACCACAGGGGTAACTATCTCCCCCCCCCACCAGCACCACAGGGGTAACTATCTCCCCCCCACCAGCACCACAGGGGTAACTATCTCCCCCCACCAGCACCACAGGGGTAACTATCTCCCCCCCACCAGCACCACAGGGGTAACTATCTCCCCCCCACCAGCACCACAAGGGTAACTATCTCCCCCCCACCAGCACCACAAGGGTAACTATCTCCCCCCCACCAGCACCACAGGGGTAACTATCTCCCCCCCACCAGCACCACAGGGGTAACTATCTCCCCCCCAACCCCTCCCACAACCAGCACCACAGGGGTAACTATCTCCCCCTCACCAGCACCACAGGGGTAACTATCTCCCCCCCACCAGCACCACAGGGGTAACAATCTCCCCCCCACCAGCACCACAGGGGTAACTATCTCCCCCCCACCAGCACCACAGGGGTAACTATCTCCCCCCCACCAGCACCACAGGGGTAACTATCTCCCCCCCACCAGCACCACAGGGGTAACTATCTCCCCCCCACCAGCACCACAGGGGTAACAATCTCCCCCCCCCCCACCAGCACCACAGGGGTAACTATCTCCCCCCAACCCCTCCCCCCACCAGCACCACAGGGGTAACTATCTCCCCCTCACCAGCACCACAGGGGTAACTATCTCCCCCCCACCAGCACCACAGGGGTAACAATCTCCCCCCCCCCCCACCAGCACCACAGGGGTAACTATCTCCCCCCCAACCCCTCCCCCACCAGCACCACAGGGGTAACTATCTCCCCCCCACCAGCCAGTAACCACCTCCCCCACCAGCCAGTAACCACCTCTCCCACCAGCCAGTAACCATCCCCCCACCAGCCAGTAACCACCTCTCCCACCAGCCAGTAACCATCCCCCCACCAGCCAGTAACCATCTCCCCCACCAGCCAGTAACCATCCCCCCCACCAGCCAGTAACCATCTCCCCCACCAGCCAGTAACCATCTCCCCCACCAGCCAGTAACCATCTCCCCCACCAGCCAGTAACCATCCCCCCACCAGCCAGTAACCATCTCCCCCACCAGCCAGTAACCATCCCCCCACCAGCCAGTAACCATTTCCCCCACCAGCCAGTAACCATCTCCCCCACAAGCCAGTAACCGTCCCCCCCACCAGCCAGTAACCATCCCCCCCACCAGCCAGTAACCATCCCCCCCACCAGCACTACAGGGGTAACTATCCCCCCCCCCCACCAGCACCACAGGGGTAACTATCTCCCCCCACCAGCACCACAGGGGTAACTATCTCCCCCCACCAGCACCACAGGGGTAACTATCTCCCCCCCACCAGCACCACAGGGGTAACTATCTCCCCCCCCACCAGCACCACAGGGGTAACTATCTCCCCCCCACCAGCACCACAGGGGTAACTATCTCCCCCCCACCAGCACCACAGGGGTAACTATCTCCCCCCCAACCCCTCCCACCACCAGCACCACAGGGGTAACTATCTCCCCCCCACCAGCACCACAGGGGTAACTATCTCCCCCCCACCAGCACCACAGGGGTAACTATCTCCCCCCCAACCCCTCCCCCCACCAGCACCACAGGGGTAACTATCTCCCCCCCACCAGCAGCACAGGGGTAACTATCTCCCCGCCCCAACCCCCCCCCCCTCCAGCACCACAGGGGTAACTATCTCCCCGCCCCCCCCCCCCCAACAGCACCACAACCACAGGGGTAACGATCTCCCCCCCCCCCCCCAGCACCACAGGAGTTACTATCTCCCTCCCCCAGCACCACAGGAGTAACTATCTCCCCCCCCCCAGCACCACAGGAGTTACTATCTCCCCCCCCCCAGCACCACAGGAGTTACTATCTCCCCCCCCCCCAGCACCACAGAAGTTACTATCTCCCCCCCCCCCCAGCACCACAGGAGTTACTATCTTCCCCCCCCCCCCCCCAGCACCACAGGAGTTACTATCTTCCCCCCCCCCCCAGCACCACAGGAGTTACTATCTCCCCCCCAGCACCACAGGAGTTACTATCTCCCCCCCCCCCCCAGCACCACAGGAGTTACTATCTCCCCCCACACACACACACACCAGCACCACAGGGGTAACTATCTCCCCCCCCACACACACACACACACCAGCACCACAGGGGTAACTATCTCCCCCCCACCAGCACCACAAGGGTAACTATCTCCCCCCCACCAGCACCACAGGGGTAACTATCTCCCCCCCAACCCCTCCCACCACCAGCACCACAGGGGTAACTATCTCCCCCTCACCAGCACCACAGGGGTAACTATCTCCCCCCCACCAGCACCACAGGGGTAACAATCTCCCCCCCACCAGCACCACAGGGGTAACTATCTCCCCCCCACCAGCACCACAGGGGTAACTATCTCCCCCCCCACCAGCACCACAGGGGTAACTATCTCCCCCCCACCAGCACCACAGGGGTAACTATCTCCCCCCCACCAGCACCACAGGGGTAACAATCTCCCCCCCCCCCCCACCAGCACCACAGGGGTAACTATCTCCCCCCCAACCCCTCCCCCCACCAGCACCACAGGGGTAACTATCTCCCCCTCACCAGCACCACAGGGGTAACTATCTCCCCCCCACCAGCACCACAGGGGTAACAATCTCCCCCCACCCCCACCAGCACCACAGGGGTAACTATCTCCCCCCCAACCCCTCCCCCCACCAGCACCACAGGTGTAACTATCTCCCCCCCACCAGCCAGTAACCACCTCCCCCACCAGCCAGTAACCACCTCTCCCACCAGCCAGTAACCATCCCCCCACCAGCCAGTAACCACCTCTCCCACCAGCCAGTAACCATCCCCCCACCAGCCAGTAACCATCTCCCCCACCAGCCAGTAACCATCCCCCCCACCAGCCAGTAACCATCTCCCCCACCAGCCAGTAACCATCTCCCCCACCAGCCAGTAACCATCTCCCCCACCAGCCAGTAACCATCCCCCCACCAGCCAGTAACCATCTCCCCCACCAGCCAGTAACCATCCCCCCACCAGCCAGTAACCATTTCCCCCACCAGCCAGTAACCATCTCCCCCACAAGCCAGTAACCATCCCCCCCACCAGCCAGTAACCATCCCCCCCACCAGCCAGTAACCATCCCCCCCACCAGCACTACAGGGGTAACTATCTCCCCCCCCCCCACCAGCACCACAGGGGTAACTATCTCCCCCCACCAGCACCACAGGGGTAACTATCTCCCCCCACCAGCACCACAGGGGTAACTATCTCCCCCCCACCAGCACCACAGGGGTAACTATCTCCCCCCACCAGCACCACAGGGGTAACTATCTCCCCGCCACCAGCACCACAGGGGTAACTATCTCCCCCCCCACCAGCACCACAGGGGTAACTATCTCCCCCCCAACCCCTCCCACCACCAGCACCACAAGGGTAACTATCTCCTCCCCACCAGCACCACAGGGGTAACTATCTCCCCCCCACCAGCACCACAGGGGTAACTATCTCCCCCCCAACCCCTCCCCCCACCAGCACCACAGGGGTAACTATCTCCCCCCCACCAGCAGCACAGGGGTAACTATCTCCCCGCCCCAACCCCCCCCCCCCCCTCCAGCACCACAGGGGTAACTATCTCCCCGCCCCACCCCCCCCCCCCCCAACAGCACCACAACCACAGGGGTAACTATATCCCCCCCCCAGCACCACAGGAGTTACTATCTCCCTCCCCCAGCACCACAGGAGTAACTATCTCCCCCCCCCCCCAGCACCACAGGAGTTACTATCTCCCCCCCAGCACCACAGGAGTTACTATCTCCCCCCCCCCCAGCACCACAGAAGTTACTATCTCCCCCCCCCCCCCAGCACCACAGGAGTTACTATCTTCCCCCCCCCCCCCCAGCACCACAGGAGTTACTATCTCCCCCCCCCCCCCCCCAGCACCACAGGAGTTACTATCTCCCCCCCAGCACCACAGGAGTTACTATCTCCCCCCCCCCCCCAGCACCACAGGAGTTACTATCTCCCCCCACACACACACACACCAGCACCACAGGGGTAACTATCTCCCCCCCCCCCCCACACACACCAGCACCACAGGGGTAACTATCTCTCCCCCATCCCACCAGCACCACAGGGGTAACTATCTTCCCCCCTCCCCCAGCACCACAGGAGTTACTATCTCTCTCCCCCCCCCCCCCCCACCAGCACCACAGGGGTAACAATCTCCCCCCCACCAGCACCACAGGGGTAATTATCTCCCCACCAGCACTACAAGGGTAAATATCTCCCCCCCCCCCCCCCTTGCTTGCTTTGTCAGTGAGGAGAAGCCAGGCAGGAGGAGTGAAGTGAAACGTGACATGTTTGCAGCGTTGGGAAGCGCGCGGGTCCTGTGACATCAGCGAGTCCCGCGTTATGGCTGACTACCGGCAGAGATTGGGCGTGTAATGAGTGTGAGACTGGCGCGCGGCCTGGCAGAGATTGGGCGTATAATGAGTGTGAGACTGGTGTGCGGCCTGGCAGAGATTGGGCGTGTAATGAGTGTGAGACTGACGCGTGGCCTGGCAGTGATTGGGCGTGTAATGAGTGTGAGACTGGCGCGCGGCCTGGCAGAGATTGGGCGTGTAATGATTGTGAGATTGGTGCGCGGCCTGGCAGAGATTGGGCGTATAATGAGTGTGAGATTGGCGCGCAGCCTGGCAGTGATTGGGCGTTTAATGAGTGTGAGATTGGTGCGCGGCCTGGCAGAGATTGGGCGTATAATGAGTGTGAGATTGGCACGCGGCCTGGCAGTGATTGGGCGTGTAATGAATGTGAGACTGGCGTGCGGCCTGGCAGAGATTGGGCATGTAATGAGTGTGAGACTGGTGCGCGGCCTGGCAGAGATTGGGCGTGTAATGAGTGTGAGACTGGCGCGCGGCCTGGCAGAGATTGGGCGTGTAATGAGTGTGAGACTGACGCGTGGCCTGGCAGTGATTGGGCGTGTAATGAGTGTGAGACTGGTGCGCGGCCTGGCAGAGATTGGGCGTATAATGAGTGTGAGACTGGCGCGCGGCCTGGCAGAGATTGGGTGTTTAATGAGTGTGAGACTGGCGCGCGGCCTGGCAGTGATTTGGCGTGTAATGATTGTGAGATTGGTGCGCGGCCTGGCAGAGATTGGGCGTGTAATGATTGTGAGATTGGTGCGCGGCCTGGCAGAGATTGGGCGTATAATGAGTGTGAGATTGGCGCGCAGCCTGGCAGTGATTGGGCGTTTAATGAGTGTGAGATTGGTGCGCGGCCTGGCAGAGATTGGGCGTATAATGAGTGTGAGATTGGCACGCGGCCTGGCAGTGATTGGGCGTGTAATGAATGTGAGACTGGCGTGCGGCCTGGCAGAGATTGGGCATGTAATGAGTGTGAGATTGGCGCACGGCCTGGCAGAGATTGGGCGTGTAATGAGTGTGAGATTGGCGCGCGGCCTGGCAGAGATTGGGCGTGTAATGAGTGTGAGATTGACGCGCAGCCTGGCAGTGATCGGGCGTGTAATGAGTGTGAGACTGGCATGTGGCCTGGCTGTGATTGGGCGTGTAATGAGTGTGAGACTGGCGCACCGCCTGGCAGAGATTGGGCGTGTAATGAGTGTGAGACAAGCGCGCGGCCTGGCAGAGATTGGGCGTGTAATGAGTGTGAGACAGGCGAGCGGCCTGGCAGAGATTGGGCGTGTAATGAGTGTGAGACTGGCGCGTGGTCTGGCAGTGATTGGGTGTGTAATGAGTGTGAGATTGACACGCGGCCTGGCAGTGATTGGGCGTGTAATGAGTGTGAGACTGGCGCGCGGCCTGGCAGAGATTGGGCGTGTAATGAGTGTGAGATTGACACGCGGCCTGGCAGTGATTGGGCGTGTAATGAGTGTGAGACTGGCGCGTGGCCTGGCAGAGATTGGGTGTGTAATGAGTGTGAGATTGGCGCGTGGCCTGGCAGAGATTGGGTGTGTAATGAGTGTGAGACTGGAGCACGGCCTGGCAGTGATTGGGCGTGTAATGAGTGTGCGACTGGCGCACGGCCTGGCAGTGATTTGGCGTGTAATGAATGTGAGATTGACGCGCGGCCTGGCAGAGATTGGGCGTGTAATGAGTGTGAGACTGGCGCGCGGCCTGGCAGAGATTGGGCGTGTAATGAGTGTGAGATTGGCGCGCGGCCTGGCAGAGATTGGGTGTTTAATGAGTGTGAGACTGGCGCACGGCCTGGCAGTGATTGGGCGTGTAATGAGTGTGAGATTGGTGCACGGCCTGGCAGAGATTGGGCGTATAATGAGTGTGAGATTGGCGCGCGGCCTGGCAGTGATTGGGCGTTTAATGAGTGTGAGATTGGTGCGCGGCCTGGCAGAGATTGGGCGTATAATGAGTGTGAGATTGGCACGCGGCCTGGCAGTGATTGGGCGTGTAATGAGTGTGAGACTGGCGTGCGGCCTGGCGAGATTGGGCATGTAATGAGTGTGAGATTGGCGCACGGCCTGGCAGAGATTGGGCGTGTAATGAATGTGAGATTGGCGCGCGGCCTGGCAGAGATTGGGCGTGTAATGAGTGTGAGATTGACGCGCAGCCTGGCAGTGATCGGGCGTGTAATGAGTGTGAGACTGGCATGTGGCCTGGCTGTGATTGGGCGTGTAATGAGTGTGAGACTGGCGCACCGCCTGGCAGAGATTGGGCGTGTAATGAGTGTGAGACAGGCGCGCGGCCTGGCAGAGATTGGGCGTGTAATGAGTGTGAGACAGGCGAGCGGCCTGGCAGAGATTGGGCGTGAAATGAGTGTGAGACTGGCGCGTGGCCTGGCAGTGATTGGGTGTGTAATGAGTGTGAGATTGACACGCGGCCTGGCAGTGATTGGGCGTGTAATGAGTGTGAGACTGGCGCGCGGCCTGGCAGAGATTGGGTGTGTAATGAGTGTGAGATTGACACGCGGCCTGGCAGTGATTGGGTGTGTAATGAGTGTGAGACTGGCGCGTGGCCTGGCAGAGATTGGGTGTGTAATGAGTGTGAGATTGGCGCGTGGCCTGGCAGAGATTGGGTGTGTAATGAGTGTGAGACTGGAGCACGGCCTGGCAGTGATTGGGCGTGTAATGAATGTGAGATTGACGCGCGGCCTGGCAGAGATTGGGCGTGTAATGAGTGTGAGACTGGCGCGCGGCCTGGCAGTGATTGGGCGTGTAATGAGTGTGAGATTGGCGCGCGGCCTGGCAGAGATTGGGTGTGTAATGAGTGTGAGATTGGCGCGCGGCCTTGCAGAGATTGGGCGTTTAATGAGTGTGAGACTGGCGCGCGGCCTGGCAGTGATTGGGCGTGTAATGAGTGTGAGATTGGCGCGCGGCCTGGCAGAGATTGGGTGTGTAATGAGTGTGAGATTGGCGCGCGGCCTGGCAGAGATTGGGCGTTTAATGAGTGTGAGACTGGCGCGCAGCCTGGCAGAGATTGGGCGTTTAATGAGTGTGAGACTGGCGCTCGGCCTGGCAGAGATTGGACGTGTAATGAGTGTGAGATTGGCGCGCGTCCTGGCAGAGATTGGGCGTGTAATGAGTGTGAGATTGACACGCAGCCTGGCAGAGATTGGGCGTGTAATGAGTGTGAGACTGGTGCGCGGCCTGGCAGAGATCGGGCGTGTAATGAGTGTGAGACTGGCAAAGCGGCCTGGCAGAGATTGGGCGTGTAATGAGTGTGAGATTGAGGCGCGGCCTGGCAGAGATTGGGCATGTAATGAGTGTGAGATTGGTGCGCGTCCTGGCAGAGATTGGGAGTGTAATGAGTGAGAAAGGCGTGTGGCCTGGCAGAGATTGGGCGTGTAATGAGTGTGAGACTGGCATGCGGCCTGGCAGAGATTGGGTGTGTAATGAGTGTGAGACTGGCATGTGGCCTGGCAGTGATTGGGCGTGTAATGAGTGTGAGACTGGCGTACGGCCTGGCGGAGATTGGGCGTGTAATGAGTGAGACAGGTGCGCGGCCTGGCAGAGATTGGGTGTGTAATGAGTGTGAGAATGGCGCGCGGCCTGGCAGAGATTGGGCGTGTAATGAGTGTGAGACTGGCACGCGGCCTGGCAGAGATTGGGCGTGTAATGAGTGTGAGATTGGCGCGCGGCCTGGCAGTGATTGGGCGTGTAATGAGTGTGAGACAGGCGCGCGGCCTGGCAGAGATTGGGCGTTTAATGAGTGTGAGACTGGCGCGCGGCCTGGCAGAGATTGGACGTGTAATGAGTGTGAGATTGGCGCGCGTCCTGGCAGAGATTGGGTGTGTAATGAGTGTGAGATTGACACGCGGCCTGGCAGAGATTGGGCGTGTAATGAGTGTGAGACTGGCGCGCGGCCTGGCAGAGATCGGGCGTGTAATGAGTGTGAGACTGGCACGCGGCCTGGCAGAGACTGGGTGTGTAATGAGTGTGAGATTGACGCGCGGCCTGGCAGAGATCGGGCGTGTAATGAGTGTGATATTGACGCGCGGCCTGGCAGAGATTGGGCGTGTAATGAGTGTGAGACTGCCGCGCGACCTGGCAGAGATTGGGCGTGTAATGAGTGTGAGATTGGCGCGCGTCCTGGCAGAGATTGGGAGTGTAATGAGTGTGAGACTGGCACGCGGCCTGGCAGAGATTGGGCGTGTAATGAGTGTGAGACTGGCACGCGGCCTGGCAGAGATTGGGCGTGTAATGAGTGTGAGACTGGCACGTGGCCTGGTAGTGATTGGGCGTGTAATGAGTGTGAGATTGGCGCACGTCCTGGCAGAGATTGGGCGTGTAATGAGTGTGAGATTGGCGCGCGTCCTGGCAGTGATTGGGCGTGTAATGAGTGTGAGATTGGCGAGCGTCCTGGCAGAGATTGGGCGTGTAATGAGTGTGAGATTGGCGCGTGTCCTGGCAGAGATTGGGCGTGTAATGAGTGTGAGATTGGCGTGCGGCCTGGCAGTGATTGGGCGTGTAATGAGTGTGAGATTGGCGCGCGTCCTGGCAGAGATTGGGCGTGTAATGAGTGTGAGATTGGCGCGTGTCCTGGCACAGAGCTGCGGCATTCTGTAGCTGATGAGCTGTTACAGTGCAACACAAGATAATTACCCGCTGGTTAAGTTACACGCTGGCTCCTGTCACACGCACTTATGTGGAACTATTCATCAACGCACACGCACACGCACACCTTGTTACGTACTACGTCATTATATACCGATGGAGATCATTTGTTGCAATCTCATCAAGTCCCTCATCTGCAACTAGTTAGTTACAAGCAAGTCACTTTCATGGGACTAGTTAGTTACAAGCAGGTCACACACGTGGAACTAGTTAGTTACAAGCAAGTCACACACGTGGAACTAGTTAGTTACAATCAAATCACACACGTGGAACTTGTTAGTTACAAGCAATCACACACGTGGAACTAGTTAGTTACAAGCAAGTCACACACGTGGAACTAGTTAATTACAAGCAAGTCACACACGTGGAACTAGTTAGTTACAAACAAGTCACACACGTGGAACTAGTTAGTTACAAGCAAGTCACACACGTGGAACTAGTTAGTTACAAGCAAGTCACACACGTGGAACTAGTTAGTTACAAGCAAGTCACACACGTGGAACTAGTTAGTTACAAGCAAGTCACACACGTGGAACTAGTTAGTTACAAGCAAGTCACACATGTGGAACTAGTTAGTTACAAGCAAGTCACACATGTGGAACTAGTTAGTTACAAGCAAGTCACACATGTGGAACTAGTTAGTTACAAGCAAGTCACACACGTGGAACTAGTTAGTTACAAGCAAGTCACACACGTGGAACTAGTTAGTTACAAGCAAGTCACACACGTGGAACTAGTTGGCTTCCATCTTAAGGCAGCAGTGCACATGGCTTGTTTCCGCTGGGCTGGAGGATCCCCTGATTAAGTTGCATACACTATAATAATACAAATAATAAGAATTGTTTGTTCTTATATAGGGCTGACAGTGTACGCTTCAAACTCAGTGTCACTGTTTATAAACTCACTTAGCCCTTACTCATTGAGCTTTGTCACAGCTTTTACTCACTGAGCTTTGTCACAGCTTTTACTCACTGAGCCCTTACTCACTGAGCTTTGTCACAGCTTTTACTCACTGAGCCCTTACTCACTGAGCCCTTGCTCACTGAGCTTTTACTCACTGAGCCCTTACTGATCTTTTACTCACTGAGCCCTTACTCTCTGAGCCCTTACTCTCTGAGCTTTTACTCACTGAGCCCTTACTCACTGAGCCTTCTACTCACTGAGCCTTCTACTCACTGAGCTTTTACACACTGAGCTTTTACACACTGAGCCCTTACTCACTGAGCCCTTACTCACTGAGCCCTTGCTCACTGAGCTTTTATTCACTGAGCCCTTACTCACTGAGCTTTTACTCACTAAGCCCTTACTCACTGAGCTTTTACTCACTGAGCCCTTACTGAGCTTTTAGTCACAGCTTTTACTCACTGAGCCCTTACTCACTGAGCTTTTACTCACTGAGCCCTTACTCACTGAGCCCTTGCTCACTGAGATTTTACTCACTGAGCCCTTACTCACTGAGCCCTTACTGATCTTTTACTCACTGAGCCCTTACTCTCTGAGCCCTTACTCTCTGAGCTTTTACTAATTGAGCCCTTACTCACTGAGCCTTCTACTCACTGAGCCTTCTACTCACTGAGCTTTTACTCACTGAGCCCTTACTTTCTGAGCTTTTACTTACTGAGCACTCTACTATTTTCCCCCCATTGAAACAACATAACCCCCCCCCCCCTCGTACATGGGATGCCAGATTAACAGTTTTATTACAGAGAAATAAATCTGCCACAAACGTCATTGAAATGATGCCTCAGTATATAACTATATAACCTCACTCATATCTTCCCTTCTCTAACACGCAGGCACACGCGAGTCACAGCAATAGATTCAGGCGGTCATGGTGGACACAACGAGATTAATCACGACCGTCTTAATCTTAAAAGTGAGTTGCAAATTAATCTGTCCTGGACACCTCTAACCCATGCAGTCTGTGGTCTCAGTACATGCCACGGTGCCACGAACACACACATGTAACTCTTAGTATGTGCAGTAGATGACATCACATGATATTCTCATTTGTAATAAAGTCCTTCAATGAAAGCATACCCCGTGTGTCACCTCCCTCTGTAATTATTCACAAACGTTTAGATTTCTTTGAGGTTTGCAGCGTCATCTCTGGTTACCGTTTATGACCTTCTACACAACACATATGTCACCTTGAGTGGGCTATCCGTGGCAGGCCCACCCAATTATGTACTCTTTGACGCCCAGCACAGACCCAGGAAATCTGTGATCTGTTATAAACACAATGCATTGTATTTTCAAACCCAACCCGTACCTTCATTAACCCCTGAAACACCAGATGGATTAAAATACATAATATCTCATGATATTATCATGACACCATCCTTTAGGTGGCAGGAACAAAATATCAGGGTTTATGGTGTGATTCGCATATCGAAGGTATCTGAATAGCAGTAACTGGCAACAAAATGCAAGTTTCTGCCTTTTGTTAGCTATTGCACGGCAAGAGTGCTACCGCTTGTTAAAAAGCCGTTTTCAAGCAATTTTCACATGAAATCGAAGCTTTCTGAATAGCTGCACTTGCACAACCGCTTTTAAAGTGCGCTTAACAATTGTTAAGTCATTTATCGAAGTTTAGTAAATAGGCAAAAAAAAAAAAACTAGCTTGCAAAAGAATTATATATATATATATATACCGATGGAGATCATTTGTTGCAGTCTCATCAAGTCCCTCATCTGCAACTAGTTAGTTACAAGCAAGTCACTTTCATGGGACTAGTTAGTTACAAGCAGGTCACACACGTGGAACTAGTTAGTTACAAGCAAGTCACACACGTGGAACTAGTTAGTTACAATCAAATCACACACGTGGAACTTGTTAGTTACAAGCAATCACACACGTGGAACTAGTTAGTTACAAGCAAGTCACACACGTGGAACTAGTTAATTACAAGCAAGTCACACACGTGGAACTAGTTAGTTACAAGCAAGTCACACACGTGGAACTAGTTAATTACAAGCAAGTCACACACGTGGAACTAGTTAGTTACAAACAAGTCACACACGTGGAACTAGTTAGTTACAAGCAAGTCACACACGTGGAACTAGTTAGTTACAAGCAAGTCACACACGTGGAACTAGTTAGTTACAAGCAAGTCACACACGTGGAACTAGTTAGTTACAAGCAAGTCACACACGTGGAACTAGTTAGTTACAAGCAAGTCACACATGTGGAACTAGTTAGTTACAAGCAAGTCACACATGTGGAACTAGTTAGTTACAAGCAAGTCACACATGTGGAACTAGTTAGTTACAAGCAAGTCACACACGTGGAACTAGTTAGTTACAAGCAAGTCACACACGTGGAACTAGTTAGTTACAAGCAAGTCACACACGTGGAACTAGTTGGCTTCCATCTTAAGGCAGCAGTGCACATGGCTTGTTTCCGCTGGGCTGGAGGATCCCCTGATTAAGTTGCATACACTATAATAATACAAATAATAAGAATTGTTTGTTCTTATATAGGGCTGACAGTGTACGCTTCAAACTCAGTGTCACTGTTTATAAACTCACTTAGCCCTTACTCATTGAGCTTTGTCACAGCTTTTACTCACTGAGCTTTGTCACAGCTTTTACTCACTGAGCCCTTACTCACTGAGCTTTGTCACAGCTTTTACTCACTGAGCCCTTACTCACTGAGCCCTTGCTCACTGAGCTTTTACTCACTGAGCCCTTACTGATCTTTTACTCACTGAGCCCTTACTCTCTGAGCCCTTACTCTCTGAGCTTTTACTCACTGAGCCCTTACTCACTGAGCCTTCTACTCACTGAGCCTTCTACTCACTGAGCCTTCTACTCACTGAGCTTTTACACACTGAGCCCTTACTCACTGAGCCCTTACTCACTGAGCCCTTGCTCACTGAGCTTTTATTCACTGAGCCCTTACTCACTGAGCTTTTACTCACTAAGCCCTTACTCACTGAGCTTTTACTCACTGAGCCCTTACTGAGCTTTTAGTCACAGCTTTTACTCACTGAGCCCTTACTCACTGAGCTTTTACTCACTGAGCCCTTACTCACTGAGCCCTTGCTCACTGAGCTTTTACTCACTGAGCCCTTACTCACTGAGCCCTTACTGATCTTTTACTCACTGAGCCCTTACTCTCTGAGCCCTTACTCTCTGAGCTTTTACTCATTGAGCCCTTACTCACTGAGCCTTCTACTCACTGAGCCTTCTACTCACTGAGCTTTTACTCACTGAGCCCTTACTTTCTGAGCTTTTACTTACTGAGCACTCTACTATTTTCCCCCCATTGAAACAACATAACCCCCCCCCCCCCCTCGTACATGGGATGCCAGATTAACAGTTTTATTACAGAGAAATAAATCTGCCACAAACGTCATTGAAATGATGCCTCAGTATATAACTATATAACCTCACTCATATCTTCCCTTCTCTAACACGCAGGCACACGCGAGTCACAGCAATAGATTCAGGCGGTCATGGTGGACACAACGAGATTAATCACGACCGTCTTAATCTTAAAAGTGAGTTGCAAATTAATCTGTCCTGGACACCTCTAACCCATGCAGTCTGTGGTCTCAGTACATGCCACGGTGCCACGAACACACACATGTAACTCTTAGTATGTGCAGTAGATGACATCACATGATATTCTCATTTGTAATAAAGTCCTTCAATGAAAGCATACCCCGTGTGTCACCTCCCTCTGTAATTATTCACAAACGTTTAGATTTCTTTGAGGTTTGCAGCGTCATCTCTGGTTACCGTTTATGACCTTCTACACAACACATATGTCACCTTGAGTGGGCTATCCGTGGCAGGCCCAGCCAATTATGTACTCTTTGACGCCCAGCACAGACCCAGGAAATCTGTGATCTGTTATAAACACAATGCATTGTATTTTCAAACCCAACCCGTACCTTCATTAACCCCTGAAACACCAGATGGATTAAAATACATAATATCTCATGATATTATCATGACACCATCCTTTAGGTGGCAGGAACAAAATATCAGGGTTTATGGTGTGATTCGCATATCGAAGGTATCTGAATAGCAGTAACTGGCAACAAAATGCAAGTTTCTGCCTTTTGTTAGCTATTGCACGGCAAGAGTGCTACCGCTTGTTAAAAAGCCGTTTTCAAGCAATTTTCACATGAAATCGAAGCTTTCTGAATAGCTGCACTTGCACAACCGCTTTTAAAGTGCTCTTAACAATTGTTAAGTCATTTATCGAAGTTTAGTAAATAGGCAAAAAAAAAAAACTAGCTTGCAAAAGAAAAAAAAGAATGCCCAGGAAATAATCTGTCACTGTATCCATGTCAGACGGAAGGAATGTATATATCCCAAAGGCAGATCAATGATTATCCAACCCCAGCTTGCCGGAGCATTGAAGCAGTATCACTGCTCTCAAATAGAACAACAAAGGCCTTATAATAATGTAGGTATCCGGTCTATCACAAAATGTATTGAAAAGATGCTACACATCTGCTGTATATACAATATTGCATATATAGTGTGTGTGTGTGTGTGTGTGTGTGTGTGTGTGTGTGTGTGTGTGTGTGTGTGTGTGTGTGTGTGTGTGTGTGTGTGTGTGTGTGTGTGTGTGTGTGTGTGTGTGTGTGTGTGTTATATCATCATCTCCAGCCCATGTCTCCCCACTGCTGGGTGACGCCTCCCACGGATCTCCCAGGTCCTGCGGTTACAGCCGCTCTTCTCCACGCGATTCCAATACATTTCTCATTTCAATATATATCTATATCTATAAAACAAGAAGCTGTAACCGCAGTACCTGGGAGATCCACGGGGAGGCGTCACCCAGCCGGGGGGAGGCGTCACCCAGCCGCGGGGAGGCGTCACCCAGCCGCGGGGAGGCGTCACCCAGCCGCGGGGAGGCGTCACCCAGCCGCGGGGAGGCGTCACCCAGCCGCGGGGAGGCGTCACCCAGCCGGGGGGAGGCGTCACCCAGCCGCGGGGAGGCGTCACCCAGCCACGGGGAGGCGTCACCCAGCCGCGGGGAGGCGTCACCCAGCCGGGGGGAGGCGTCACCCAGCCGCGGGGAGGCGTCACCCAGCCGCGGGGAGGCGTCACCCAGCCGCGGGGAGGCGTCACCCAGCCGCGGGGAGGCGTCACCCAGCCGCGGGGAGGCGTCACCCAGCCGCGGGGAGGCGTCATATGTGTGTGTGTATATATGTATATATATGTATTCTTATATTCTTATGTAGTGTCAACAGTGTGGGTCGCAGTGACCAGGAGTCGGCTGTGCTGGGAGTCCCCCTGTGGCGGACGCGCCCCTGTATTATCCACGTCTGCGCCACTTCCTCAGCGGGGAAGGGAGAGTGCAAATTACAGGCACCAGCTGGGGATTTCCAGAGCCCGGCGCACGAGGGGTTACTGAAAGTCTCCTGGCTGCAAAGCTGCGGTATTTTTGCACTGGTTTTGCCGCCAGGAGACTTTAGTGTCTGTGTGTGTGTGTGTGTGTGTGTGTGTGTGTGTGTGTGTGTGTGTGTGTGTGTGTGTGTGTGTGTGTGTGTGTGTGTGTGTGTGTGTGTGTGTGTGTGTGTGTATATATATATACAGTATATAACAGGACAGGCACTCCAAGATCCAGAGGTGAAATCTATTCCTCAACATTTCGGAGCCTTTATCAAGAGCACTGTTCTGACCCGAAACGTTGAGGAATAAATGTCACCTCTGGTTCTTGGAGTGCCTGTCCTGTTTTCTCAATTCAGATGTGCTGCCTTGCTGACACCGGGGCGGTCTGCACCCTATACAGCACCTTTATCTGCACCCTGCACCCTATACACCACCTTTATCTGCACCCTATACACCACCTTTATCTGCACCCTATATACCCCTTTATCTGCACCCTATACACCACCTTTATCTGCACCCTATACACCCCCTTTATCTGCACCCTGCACCCTATACACCACCTTTATCTGCACCCTATACACCCCCTTTATCTGCACCCTGCACCCTATAAACCACCTTTATCTGCACCCTGCACCCTATACACCACCTTTATCTGCACCCTATACACCCCTTTATCTGCACCCTATACACCCCATTTATCTGCACCCTATACACCCCATTTATCTGCACCCTATACACCACCGTTATCTGCACCCTATACACCCCCTTTATCTGCACCCTATACACCACCTTTATCTGCACCCTATACACCACCTTTATCTGCACCCTATACACCACCTTTATCTGCACCCTATACACCACCTTTATCTGCAACCTATACACCCCCTTTATCTGCACCCTATACACCACCTTTATCTGCACCCTATACACCCCCTTTATCTGCACCCTATACACCCCCTTTTTCTGCATCCTATACACCACCTTTATCTGCACCCTATACACCACCTTTATCTGCACCCTATACACCCCCTTTATCTGCACCCTATACACCCCCTTTATCTGCACCCTATACACCACCTTTATCTGCACCCTATACACCACCTTTATCTGCACCCTATACACCCCTTTATCTGCACCCTTTACACCACCTTTATCTGCACCCTATACACCACCTTTATCTGCACCCTATACACCACCTTTATCTGCATCCTATACACCACCTTTATCTGCACCCTATACACCACCTTTATCTGCACCCTATACACCACCTTTATCTGCATCCTATACACCCCTTTATCTGCACCCTATACACCACCTTTATCTGCACCCTATTCACCCACTGTATCTGCACCCTATACACCCGTTTATCTGCACCCTATACACCACCTTTATCTGCACCCTATACACCACCTTTATCTGCACCCTATACACCCCTTTATCTGCACCCTTTACACCACCTTTATCTGCACCCTATACACCACCTTTATCTGCATCCTATACACCACCTTTATCTGCACCCTATACACCACCTTTATCTGCACCCTATACACCACCTTTATCTGCATCCTATACACCCCTTTATCTGCCCCCTATACACCACCTTTATCTGCACCCTATACACCCCCTGTATCTGCACCCTATACACCCCTTTATCTGCACCCTATACACCACCTTTATCTGCACCTTATACACCCCCTTTATCTGCACCCTATACACCACCTTTATCTGCACCCTATACACCACCTTTATCTGCACCCTATACACCCCTTTATCTGCACCATATATACCCCTTTATCTGCACCCTATACACCCCTTTATCTGCACCCTATACACCACCTTTATCTGCACCCTATACACCCCTTTATCTGCACCCTATACACCCCTTTATCTGCACCCTATACACCACCTTTATCTGCACCCTATACACCACCTTTATCTGCACCCTATACACCACCTTTATCTGCACCCTATACACCACCTTTATCTGCACCCTATACACCCCTTTATCTGCACCCTATACACCCCTTTATCTGCACCCTATACACCCCTTTATCTGCACCCTATACACCAACTTTATCTGCACCCTATACACCCCCTTTATCTGCACCCTATACACCACCTTTATCTGCACCCTATACACCACCTTTATCTGCACCCTATACACCACCTTTATCTGCACCCTATACACCACCTTTATCTGCACCCTATACACCCCTTTATCTGCACCCTATACACCCCTTTATCTGCACCCTATACACCACCTTTATCTGCACCCTATACACCACCTTTATCTGCACCCTATACACCCCTTTATCTGCACCCTATACACCACCTTTATCTGCACCCTATACACCACCTTTATCTGCACCCTATACACCCCTTTATCTGCACCCTATACACCCCTTTATCTGCATCCTATACACCACCTTTATCTGCACCCTATACACCACCTTTATCTGCACCCTATACACCACCTTTATCTGCATCCTATACACCCCTTTATCTGCCCCCTATACACCACCTTTATCTGCACCCTATACACCCCCTGTATCTGCACCCTATACACCCCTTTATCTGCACCCTATACACCACCTTTATCTGCACCTTATACACCCCCTTTATCTGCACCCTATACACCACCTTTATCTGCACCCTATACACCACCTTTATCTGCACCCTATACACCCCTTTATCTGCACCATATATACCCCTTTATCTGCACCCTATACACCCCTTTATCTGCACCCTATACACCACCTTTATCTGCACCCTATACACCCCTTTATCTGCACCCTATACACCCCTTTATCTGCACCCTATACACCACCTTTATCTGCACCCTATACACCACCTTTATCTGCACCCTATACACCACCTTTATCTGCACCCTATACACCACCTTTATCTGCACCCTATACACCCCTTTATCTGCACCCTATACACCCCTTTATCTGCACCCTATACACCCCTTTATCTGCACCCTATACACCAACTTTATCTGCACCCTATACACCCCCTTTATCTGCACCCTATACACCACCTTTATCTGCACCCTATACACCACCTTTATCTGCACCCTATACACCACCTTTATCTGCACCCTATACACCACCTTTATCTGCACCCTATACACCCCTTTATCTGCACCCTATACACCCCTTTATCTGCACCCTATACACCACCTTTATCTGCACCCTATACACCACCTTTATCTGCACCCTATACACCCCTTTATCTGCACCCTATACACCACCTTTATCTGCACCCTATACACCACCTTTATCTGCACCCTATACACCCCTTTATCTGCACCCTATACACCCCTTTATCTGCATCCTATACACCACCTTTATCTGCACCCTATACACCACCTTTATCTGCACCCTATACACCACCTTTATCTGCATCCTATACACCCCTTTATCTGCCCCCTATACACCACCTTTATCTGCACCCTATACACCCCCTGTATCTGCACCCTATACACCCCTTTATCTGCACCCTATACACCACCTTTATCTGCACCTTATACACCCCCTTTATCTGCACCCTATACACCACCTTTATCTGCACCCTATACACCACCTTTATCTGCACCCTATACACCCCTTTATCTGCACCATATATACCCCTTTATCTGCACCCTATACACCCCTTTATCTGCACCCTATACACCACCTTTATCTGCACCCTATACACCCCTTTATCTGCACCCTATACACCCCTTTATCTGCACCCTATACACCACCTTTATCTGCACCCTATACACCACCTTTATCTGCACCCTATACACCACCTTTATCTGCACCCTATACACCACCTTTATCTGCACCCTATACACCCCTTTATCTGCACCCTATACACCCCTTTATCTGCACCCTATACACCCCTTTATCTGCACCCTATACACCAACTTTATCTGCACCCTATACACCCCCTTTATCTGCACCCTATACACCACCTTTATCTGCACCCTATACACCACCTTTATCTGCACCCTATACACCACCTTTATCTGCACCCTATACACCACCTTTATCTGCACCCTATACACCACCTTTATCTGCACCCTATACACCCCTTTATCTGCACCCTATACACCCCTTTATCTGCACCCTATACACCACCTTTATCTGCACCCTATACACCACCTTTATCTGCACCCTATACACCCCTTTATCTGCACCCTATACACCACCTTTATCTGCACCCTATACACCACCTTTATCTGCACCCTATACACCCCTTTATCTGCACCCTATACACCCCTTTATCTGCATCCTATACACCACCTTTATCTGCACCCTATACACCACCTTTATCTGCACCCTATACACCACCTTTATCTGCATCCTATACACCCCTTTATCTGCCCCCTATACACCACCTTTATCTGCACCCTATACACCCCCTGTATCTGCACCCTATACACCCCTTTATCTGCACCCTATACACCACCTTTATCTGCACCTTATACACCCCCTTTATCTGCACCCTATACACCACCTTTATCTGCACCCTATACACCACCTTTATCTGCACCCTATACACCCCTTTATCTGCACCATATATACCCCTTTATCTGCACCCTATACACCCCTTTATCTGCACCCTATACACCACCTTTATCTGCACCCTATACACCCCTTTATCTGCACCCTATACACCCCTTTATCTGCACCCTATACACCACCTTTATCTGCACCCTATACACCACCTTTATCTGCACCCTATACACCACCTTTATCTGCACCCTATACACCACCTTTATCTGCACCCTATACACCCCTTTATCTGCACCCTATACACCCCTTTATCTGCACCCTATACACCCCTTTATCTGCACCCTATACACCAACTTTATCTGCACCCTATACACCCCCTTTATCTGCACCCTATACACCACCTTTATCTGCACCCTATACACCACCTTTATCTGCACCCTATACACCACCTTTATCTGCACCCTATACACCACCTTTATCTGCACCCTATACACCCCTTTATCTGCACCCTATACACCCCTTTATCTGCACCCTATACACCACCTTTATCTGCACCCTATACACCACCTTTATCTGCACCCTATACACCCCTTTATCTGCACCCTATACACCACC